>NC_133337.1:24719860-24809860 GCF_030506205.2 Paramisgurnus dabryanus
TTTTGTTTAGTGTGGAAGGCGAGATAAGTATTAAATACAGCCTTACACGCATTTTATTGAATATTAAAGAGAAGTCTGATGATTAAATTAAAAAATGCAATGAAACTGAACTGAAAAGTAAACTTTATAAACATTTTAGTCTGCATCAAACCAAATAAAATCCACTTTTAGTTGCACTTTTCTACTTAAGAGCGTTTTTTATATTTATATTTGTGCTTAAGTGACTTTTCTAGAAACACTTTACTCTTACTGTTAGTAGGGTAAATAACATCTTTTAGAGTCAAATAAAACAAATACGTACCTTTCAAATGTGGATCTTGTAATGAGTATCTACTGAAATAGATCACCAACAGTAAACTATAACTCACAACGCTTGACATTTTCAGCTCTGAGCTCTGAAAGACAACAACTAGTTGTGGTTACATTTACAGAAATGTCACATCAGCTGAAACTGACACAGTTGTGTGGAAACTTTATATATGTTCTAGAAACTGAGGGCGTAACGCTGTGGGCGGACGTCTGCCACCTGTTAAGTGTTTTTACATTTTTTCTTATTGACATTTACATTTATGCATTAGGCAGATGCTGTATAAAGCAACTAATACCTGGTATAAAAATGTGATTGAATCACAAGTGGACAAGAAAGACACATTTATGTTTACACCTGGTAAAATTGTGCAATACATGCCCCAAATTCCAATTTTATTGGTTTCTCAATTTGTTTCTGTTTTTTTTTCAACCATTTTCGCTTGGGTTTAGGAATTGAGATTTGCTTAAGGAGGTTATTTAATTTATAGGTTTCTCCATGTTTTTGTCTATAAAAGCCATGGTCGCTTGGAGTTGGGGTTAGAATGGTTAAATGGTTAAACAATGGTTAAAAATAGCAAAAAAAAGAGAAACCAATAAATAAAACGGAAAAAAAGATGTGCCGTATAAGTGAATGGGGAGGACTGGCATATTTTTTGCCGTATGTATTGCACGATTTTCACACTTTGTGCTATTTATACGCAACTCTGTGAGAATGGGTTGATGAATTTGGTGAAAAGTCTCACTGTTATCTTTTTAATAATGAAACATAGACTGGTAGATCTACTAGTAGGATCTTGTTGCAAGTCTTGTCTGTGTCTGCCTTGCACCCTCTTGTTTTTGTGTTGCTCCATCCCCTTGTTTGTCGCCATGGACATTCAATGTGTCACCACTTCCTCCTTGTCTGTTGTCATAGTAATCATTGTTTTTGTGCGTCATTGGTTGATGTCATTTTTTAAAACCCTGCCTGTTCATTGATTGTGGGTCATTCGTTGTTTGATGTTTGGATGTCATGTGTTTTTGTCTTGGTTCTGGTGGTGGGCCGAGCAAGGCTTTGTGAAACACAGAAACAGTTGAATCAGTTGTGCCATATACTGACATAGTGCACTTCAAAAAATGACTTTGTTACTTAGTATTTTTGTCTTGTTTTCAGTAGAAATGTCAATTTTTTTTTAATCAAGATGTATTTTTTGATGAGCAAAATGACCTAAGAAAGTCTAGTTTGTAGACAAAAAATACAATTTAAGTAAATTTGTGCTTAAAACATGCAAAAATATTTGCCAATTAAATTGTATATTTTTGGTCTAAAAACTAGAAACATTTTCTTAGGTCATTTTGCTAATCAAGAAAACATCTTAA
Organism: Paramisgurnus dabryanus; assembly: GCF_030506205.2. NCBI lineage: Eukaryota > Metazoa > Chordata > Actinopteri > Cypriniformes > Cobitidae > Paramisgurnus > Paramisgurnus dabryanus. Next base: position 24,721,526 of record NC_133337.1, read on the forward strand.
TTTAAGATATATTTCTACTAAAAACAAGACCAAAATACTAAGTAAGAAAGTAATTTTTTGTGAGGTCCAAAAAATATATATTTTTTTCATGTTTTCAGTAAAAATATATAAAAAAAATTGTAAATTAAGATGCTTTTTCTTGATGAGCAAAACGACCCAAGAAAAAAAGTTTTCCCAAAAACTTAGACCAAAAATATCCAATTCAATGATTATGTGCATAAAGCAAGCAAAAAAATCTGCCATTGGAGTAAGCAAAAAATCTTGAACATTTTTCCTAAACAGTAAATTCAAGAAAAATTCAAGAAAAATTTGCTTAACCCATTGACAGATTTTTCTGCTTGTTTTATGCACAAAATCACTTAAATTTGATTTTTTTGGTCTAAAAACTAGACTTATTTTCTAGGGTCTTTTTGCGCATCAATAAAAAACATCTTTATTTAAGACTTTTAGATATTTTTACTGAAAACAAGACAAAAATACAAATAATTTTTTTTTCTTGAAAATATTTTTTTCCAGTGTTTAAACTGTTAGTAGGCTCAACTGTATTATTTGGCATTTACACCACCTCCCGTATTTTTAAGATTAAACATAATTAATTAATCATAATTTATTTAAATTGATATAAAATAAATTTGATAATTTAGGTGGAAGAAGAAACTGATCTCTCTGCATGGACTTATGTTTAATTAAGGGTGGTTTTAATGGTGCTATCAAACCAGACAAGGCTCATATGCCCCAAAATATGGTGAGAATATGTCTGATGTTTAGTCAGATGACTCAAAACATGTATTAGACCACACATGGGCTTATTTTATTACTGCCACAAAGGAAACATAACATTTATTTTTACATCTTACTAAACTATACTAGTCAACATTTGAAGTGGATCAAAAAAGTTTATTAAAGTTGTCCTAAGACAAGAACGGGAGTTAGGGATTGGTTTTATGTAAACTTTTATGAATGGTTTTGATCCACTTCGAATGTTGACTAGTGTATATTAAAATGTCTGAATATAAAAACCTCACAATTTAACACCTTCAGACAATTGGGCTTAAATTGTTGACTCCTTAAACAAAAACTCTTTAATTTATAAGACCTTTATGACGTAAAGTGTTTGCTAAATGAATCAATCTAACCCCCGGTGGCCTAAATGTTTATAACATGTAATGTGGAAGAAATATCAATCATTGGGACAGACTGCTGCCATCTGGTGACAAAACTTCATGTCATGGTTCTTCTGTGAAACTGATCCTATAGAAGTTTAGAATGGCACATTTTCAGTGGCGTAGCGTCTGGGCATGCAGAGTATGCACGTGCAAATGGGCCTGGGCCAATAGGGGGCCCGGCCCTGGGCCCCCCAGCTTTTAATTGAACATTTTTTTTATTACATTTTTATTTGTGGCAGCAATAAATATTTTTTTATTGCATATTGTGTGTATTTATTTCTTATTTCTCCGTTATTTCTTGTTTGCGTTTATTATTATTTTTTTTGCACTCTGCGGCTGCCGTAGACTACTACGCCATCATTTTTTTACATGACGCATCGCCGCGCCAAAAAAAAAAAGAAAACACAGTGTGAGAGGTTACTATAGCGGCTATCTACATGAACATTAAGGATGGACAAATATAAACATAAAAGTGGGGCCTCAAAGAGAAAAGAGAAGGCGGAGAAGTTAGTCACAAGTCAAAAACTACCCAAAACATTTTGTTTTTCTTTATTTAAATCTACCCGTTAAAGTAAAAAAGTAAAGTAAAAATATTTGACTACCTTATTAAAAGAATATGTTGTTAACAGACCTGCGCGCCACAGTTAACAGTGCCAACGGGCAAGGTTGGGGGGGAGGGCTTTGGCTTAAGGGGGCCCGTAATTTTTTTTTGCATATGGGCCCGGGACTCACTTGCTACGCCACTGCAAATTTTAGTATATTTTCTAGTACTGCAGTTTTTAATGTATTCATGTGATGTTAGTTGTATACTCATACATTTACGCGTTTATATTTTACATACCTATTGCAATGAAACTTGCGATTGTATCTATACCAGATGTGACAAGAGCCAGATGTTCGCCTATATTGTCTATTAAAATGGGTTTCTAAAAATATATATAAAGGAACACATTCTAATTCTACTTCGCTTCTGCACTCAAGATCGAGTACAAGACTTAACTGTTTTTCGGTGTCTCAGGACACTAAGTGTCTGACATATACAGCACAGGATGCTGAATTTATTTTATGTAACATTTTACATTAAACAATTAATTGATCCATTTTAAACTGCACAAATGAAGCTTTTAAGTGATGCTGACAAAAGGAACCACAATGCTTTTTTCTTTGTCTATTGTTTGATTAACATTAGAAACAGACAGCATAAGAGTAAAGTAAGCACGGATTCAAACTTGTGCTTAGATTCATATAAAACAGAGTGTTTTTAAGAGAAAAATCATTTTTAGTTTTCAGTACATATGTCAGTTCACACGCAGGGTCACATGAACTCAGTTAACATTTGCACCCTCATGCTTTCAGCATCACACAATCGACCACATTCTCAAGCTCTCACGCCACACATACATTTTCCCACGCAGGGCGGTGCCCACCATAATGTGTAATAACAGTCTTGCAATAATTGCCTAATATGCCAAATACTGTACAACACCATCTCGGCCTGCCTCAATCAGCTGTCTTAAAGCACTCGTCAAACTCAAAATGATGCGATGGCCAATCAGAGAAGAGTTATTGTTTACAGAAGCTGAGAGCAAGCAAGCTATAGAACGAGTGCTATACAACAATGTTTCAGGTTGTTAAAGTTGGTGAAAGAGCAAACCACGATGTAAGTAGTTAAACACGTGCTCGCATGACCGGCACTTTTAATTTTAGGCTTTCAAACACACCTTCATTTTTTCTTGTGTACCACCACTTCTGTTACTGGTACTTTGCCACAGAGTTGAAGCGTGTTTCACTTTATGCAGCGCTGCGCAAACTGATCAGCGAACGACATCAGAGTATCATGAGAGCAAGTCGAAATGTTACAAAATGGTTGACCTTCTCGCTGTATTCTGATGTGATGTCATAAGCCGATCAGTCTCCGCAGCACTATATGAAGTCAAACTTCTTGTGCTTAAATATTTAAATTGGCAATACCTGAAAACACAGCCTGGTCTCACTGTTAATACGTAGTTTTTACACGTAACTTTAAAAAACAAAAACATATTGTTTGTACGTTTATAGGTGACATAGAATGATTGAACGGAGTATTTATCCTTGTTCTGTGATGTGACATGTAGACAAAAAGTTTTTTTGTTTGGGTCTGTAATGCCTTATAAGCTTCCTAAAAACCTCTCTCAGATAGCTCTATTAGGGTGGGGGATTTTTAAACAATTTGGCTCCCCCTACTGGCTTAACTTGCAATCTCATTACTGATTGGCTGACATTGCTGCCACTCCAAAAATGTAGCCCATTATTGTAAAGTGGAGGGGCAGTTAGATGCCTGTGATGTCATAAGCATCAGTTTTTCAGATTGGGCCGTTTTCTGGCTGACATTTCTAAAAGAGGAATTTCTATGATACTGAGATTTTTAACATATCTAGAACTTTTTGTATGTTCGTGAATGTGGGTAGACTACCATTATTCAACAAAGACAAGGAAAAAATGGTTTTTCATTCTCTGTCCCCTTTAAATAGATGCTAAAATGTACAATGTAGACGTATTTGCAACATTTAAACGTAGCATTATTATGTTTTTACAGCTAAAAACAGTAACATTTAGGTATCTTTCATTCCATAAAAATTGCTGTATAATTTCCCAATATGTTACCACCTTAACCCTATACCCTAAACCCAGACCCTTTTAATACAAAATGTTTAAATACGTAATTTATTCTTTTTATATTATGCAACGTAATGGTCAGATATGTTTAGGAACATTTTAGTAACAATAGTAACAATATAGCATTCAAAAGATATTTTAAGCAACTACAGTCATACGCAAAACAGTTTATTAAAATTATTTACCCATACTGTTACAAAAAGCATAACAGAAAGACAAGTGTAATCTCACAAATATTAAAGGTAGGGTAACAGATTTGATCCTGAAACATTTTTAGTTATGCTGGTTAAAAGTCTCCTCACATCCTGATAGCAATCACTGTGTTAAGTTGTTTAAATGTATTTGTAGAAATTTATGTCATCTGTGAAAGGCTTAGGACAAAAAAATGTTCAACAAATCATAGATTTCGGTCCGAACGGACGTTTTCATTTTTTGTCCCTCATACGTAAGCGTAATTTGAATTCCCACCGCGCAGTGAGTCCACGCAGACACCATACGTCATCGGAGCATTAACATTAAGGTGACCAGACGTCCCTGTTTTCCGGGGACAGTCCCGTTTTTTGGGGTTCTGTCCCCGCCTGAAGATGTCCCCGGAAATGTCCCCGTTTTACAGCATGTCCAAAACAACCAGCAAATACACTGACAAAACCCGATCAACATAGCGTTTGTAGTACCAGACCGGAGCAATCATGTAATGATTATTTTCACCAGCAGAGGGGGCCGCGAGCTACATGTTACTTGCGCACGCCACTGATTTAGCGATGAAGAATTTACTACGAGACACACAAGAAAGCGTCATTATCATCAATCAAGTTATCATAAGATATGAACACAGTTAAAGTTATGGTGGCTTAAGGTACTGAATACTCATGTTAAATTAAAATAATAAACCAATGAAGTGAACTGATCACAGTATGTTACGGAGCATTTTTTTTTTTTTGTAGGCTAAATATGTTTAAATTTTGCACTATTCCTTCTGTTCGTCACGTTTACAATGTTATGAAATCAGCTGAAGTAGTACCTTACAAATAATTTTTGATGGGGTATGTCTCTTTTGTTTAAAAAAAAAACGGGAAAAAAATAGATTTTTAGGATACAGAAATTGTTCAATTAATTGAATTAGAAACACTGCAAAAAATGACATTCTTATTAGTATTTTTCTCTTGTTTTCAGTACAAATATAAAAAAATTCTTAAGTCAAGATGCATTTTCTTGATGGGCAAAATGACCTAAGAATATAAGTCTACTATTTAGACCAAAATATCAAATTTGTGCTTAAAACAAGCAAAACAAATCTACCACTACTTAATTCAAGAAAAATATTTTTTTGCATGTTTTAAGCACAAATTCACTTAAATTAATTTTTTTGTCTTAAAGCTAGATTTTTCTTGGGGGATTTTGCTTATCAAGAAAATGCATCTTGATTTAAGATTTTTTAGATAATTGTCCTGAAAATAAGACAAATACAATTAAGTAAGAAGTCATTTTTTGCAGTGAACCCACAACAATAAAAAAAGAAAACTTTCAAAAAACATTTTGTCCCCATTATTTATTCATAGATAACAACAAATGAGATTTTAATGATATTTTGACCATTTAACTACGAAATGTCCCCGGTTTTCATTTTAAAAATCTGGTCACCTTTGTTCACATGCGCTCACCGTCTGTAAACAGTGAGAACAGCAAACTTTTCTGCTGAATTGACAACCTACACAGGAGGCACACAATGAAAGACATCTTTTATAACAACAACAGCAAAAACTGCCTGGATCAGCAAGAGCAAAAACCCAAATGAACATCTGTAACTTTAGTGCTTTACCACGAGATGCAAACAGCTGCAGGAGGCAAAGGGTCTGAAAAGGTCGTTGCACTGTTTATTTTGGTAAGGTAGGTACGCAATATGTTTGTATTGAGATGGATTCAGATGTTCTACTTTGATGAAACATTGTGTTGCTTATGAAATTTGTGTTCGTTTACGGATTAGCGTTAACGATATAGTTACTACGTCTACACAACCGAACGTGTGCTTAAACTAATTCTGATGTATACCAGTTTGGTTATTTTGGAAATGTTATTCACTTTGTACTGCAAAGTTTTCTCACTGGTGAATGAGACATGAGATGTGACCGTCTGATCTGTGTGTGTTCATGTGTTTGGAAAGAGGCGTGACTTTGGATGGGGATTTGACTTGAGGGTGGGATCGGGATTTCATTGCTAGGCGGCTACTGTTAGCATTTTTCAAAATGTGTTACCCTACCTTTAAAATCAATACCAAAAGTAGTTAAAATAAAGATGTGCTGTAGCCAAGGTCCTCTCTGGAGTATATAGTATAGTATATAGTATTGAAGAAAATAAGTTTCTAAAGAAAACATAATGTATGTACATCTATACATTTCTGTATGTGAGTGGAAATAAATGTATGTGAAAAATACTGTAGATGCATGATAAATACAGAATGAATTATTGGGGCTTGTACCGACATGAACTTATATCTGCTAAGCTGAATTGAATTAAATGTTATCAAGCACAGATGTTTAGTGGACTTGCTTTGAAGATTGGTATGTATGGTTTATTAATGTGGACAGTTTGTTTCTCCTCATCTCTTCATAGACCAAGGGTTTTGCTGGTTCATATTTCTTCCCCTTACATCTCTTCACCTGAGAATGACAGCAAAAATTGAGCTATTTAAACAGTCAAACATTCTTAAATTTGAATCACAACATGGTCAGACATTCAGTTTACCTTTCCAGGTATCAAAATTTGAATTTTACACGTGTTACACTGTTCCTATACAACTATAAGTTGTTATGACTATTGGGCAACATATTTAAAGTGTCTAGTTTCAAACAAGACAAGAATGATTAATATTGACCATATAAGAGCTGCAGATGTTTTAATTTTATTTATTTTTTTCATTACCCAACATGACCATTAATGAAAACTAAACCAAAGTGTCAGACAGTGTAATCTTGATAGACTTTGAGGCTCAACCACTGAAATGTTTGACAGTTTAGGTTATGTTTTATACAGCGGTTTCTTTAAATGTTTGTTTGCAGTCAGTTTTCTTTGAGCTGTACGGCATTGAGATGAAATCATAGTTTATACAAATAGTGTTTGAATTAACAACTCCTCAGCACTACTGGATCAGTTTTCTTCTCTGTTGTATCAGTTTTTTATGGTCTTTAATGGGGCCATAAAAAATGTACAGCTATGTACATTTACAGTATGGCTGTGAATTTTCACACACAACATTTTGTGAGTCATTAAAAGGCATTGAGATGAAATTGCAGTTAAGATATAGAGTAAAAACAAAGTAAAATCATCCCAGAGTTGATTGTTTAAGAATACAACAGAACACAAACATTGATCATATTAAGTCTATCTTCACATGATTATCAGTTTTGTATGTATTATATATATATTATATTATATTATTATTAATATTATATATTATATATATGTATATATGTATATATGTATATGTATATATGTATATATGTATATATGTATATATGTATATGTATATATATATATATGTATATGTATATATATATATATATATATATATATATATATATATATATATATATGTATATATATATATGTGTGTATGATATATTCATTATGTAGACCAGTGGTTCTCAAACTGGGGGCCGCGAGATGGTGCCAGGGGGCCGCAGTTTTATGACATTTTATAAAAAAAAATAATTTATGATGAATTCTGTGCAATTAAACCTAAAAAATAAGACTACTAACCAACAGTACTACTTTGTATCATTTTATATGTTTTGTTTAATTAAAGTTGAGGTTAAGAACAGTTTCTTGTCATATATTTTCTTTGGGGGGGGCCGCGAAGGATTGCGCCACACACAAAGGGGGGCGCACGCTGAAAAAGTTTGAGAACCACTGATGTAGACTATTTGTTTTGCATTTTATATTTATGTGCATGTGTGTACTGACCTTTAAAATCACGCCAATGATGCACAGCAGAGTTATGATGCTAAATCCCGTGCAGGCAATCGTCACGTACAAGAGAAATGTATTTCCTGGACACTCTTCTACGTGATTGGCTAAGGACAAAAAAGAAGAAAATAACCCAACAAATAAAGTAACGTATAACAGTAGTATTAAATAAGGGTGTCAAATCGAAATCGATCGAAATTAAGTCACAACCTCGAACTTCGAATTAAAAAATGGGATCGTCGATGCTGCCACGCCCCCATGTCACGTCCGGTCGGCTTGCCAAGCGGGGGGAAAAAAGCCTCTCAGAGATTTATATTTTAAACACAAGGGATGTAATGCTACAACTTCTTGAAATGCATATCATAAACAGGATTACTACCCAGTGCTCTGACTTCGGACAGATCACAGCTCTCTGCACGTGCGCGAGAGAGGCGCCAAGATGAAGGGGGTAATATTATTAACAAAAGGGATAGTTTGCCTCAGCTCACAGGAAACGCATAAAACTGAACAAATACGTAAGGATTACTATTTTAGTTTGTTTAGGGTACGGACAGATGCGAAAGCGCGTGCACATGAGACAGAGAGAAGCGCAGCTGCTTATGACACGCTGGATTTATTTTTAGATGCTAGAGCTGCGTCCGAAACCGCCTACTTCCATACTATATAGTAGGCGAGGTAGTGCTTTTTGCATACTATATAGTATGAAATTAGGCGGTTTCGGACGCAGCGTAGGAGTCCAAGACGCACGCATTAAGTGCAGGTGTGTCCAAGAAGGACGTCTCTCTCTACAAGCTCTCTCGCGTAAAGTGAAGCCCACAAACCCCCATTTGAGGAAAAGCACGCAATGTGCATGTTAATGTGAAACTATAATAGTAATAAATAATAATGGCATAGCATTTTTGTCTTTCAAAAAAAGTAAAAACCAAGAATTGAATCAAATTGTGACCCAAGAATCGAAAATGTAATCGAATCGAGGATTTGGAGAATCGTGACACCCCTAGTATTAAGTATTGAAATATAATCAAATTAATAATAACACTGTCTTCATTTTATCAATTAAATATATTTGTGGTACTTAGATCTGTAGTTCGGTTCATTTGGTCCTGACCAAAGGCAAAAAAAGACACACTGTAGCCTTTTTAGCCATTTTGGTTCCTTTAACACCACACTGACTGCTTTGGTCAGGACCAGTTGAAACAACCCAAAATGCAGTTATGTTAAAACATAATTTTTTTTTTTTCTAAACTGCTTTTCGATTGGTCAGAATCAATGTGCTGGAAATTCCATCGCAAGTAAACAAAAGAAGAGAAAAATACAGCAGACATCACACCAAAGTATGGAGAGATGACTGCACGTTCTGATTGTTGGGTGGGTAAGTTTGATTAGGGTTGGACCTAAACTCTGTAGTGCTCCGGCCCTCCAGTGTAAGATTTGGGGAACCATGCCCTAAGGCAGTGGTTCTCAAACTTTTTTGGCTTAAGTACCCCTTTTTATGTTTTTTTTAAGCCGAGTACCCCTTAACCAGACAACAACATTTAGCTTTAAAATACAGTGAAATGAGAGCGATGCCCTATTATCAGATTTGCACACATGCAATTAAAAATACATTTGAACAAATATGGCAAAAATATATATTTAAATAGATTGACATTCATATTAAATTGAAAATAAACCTTTGAATTATCGATTTTGTGTGGATTACAGCTGCTTTCTCAAGGTTATTATGGGAGCTTTAATATGGAATAACTCAAACATATTTACAACACTGACAGATGTCACTTACTTGAATATATATATATATATACGGACAGCAACACCACAAAAGAACGTAAGAGAACTTTAAGTAAGAAATTATAACAGGAGCAGGCTCCGTGTATCTCCGTTGCTGAAGCTGCTGAACTGAAACCTTAGCGCATGCGCCAGACAAGATCAACAGGTTGAACTCGCACATGCATTTTGTACAATGTGCTTTAAATTTATGATTTTTCAATGCATCTTTATGTAGCCCTAATGTCATATAAAAATACTATCATCATGAATTACTGATTTTATTGATTTATTCCTAAATGTCAGTTTCCACTTTCTCTCACGTACCCCCTGCAGTACCACAAAGTACCCCTAGGGGTACGTGTACCCCCATTTGAGAACCACTGCCCTAAGGGGTAACTTCCGAGCTTTATAAGTTGGGAAAAAAGCGTCACCCGGTAAATAATAGTGGAATTACGCATTGCCGGAAAAACTTGTCATTGGCAGGGAAGCGTTTTCTCTTTATTGAGTAGTTTAAAAGAGTAAAAAAAAAAGAGTTTATAAAATGTCATTGTTAAATAATGTAAAATAAATATAGTAAAAAGGACATTCTGAAAATGTAAGTTGTGCAATGATGAGAAAATTGGCAAAATAATTAGGAAAATGAAAAAGGTTTGCTTGTTCGGTATTCGGCTGGTATTCGAGTTTTTCATTTAATTCGGCTTGAGCCAAGATTTTTCCTTTTGGTGCATCCCTTGTTTTGTGTCTTAAACTCGACTGATGACTTAACGTCACAAATGAAGTTGCTCTATGCATCCTCAACAAGCATGTGTATGATGAAGAACACAAAAAAGCCAGATGACATCAAAGGATGGAAGAGAGATTCTCGGTTCTTGCTGTGCCGGATTAAATCGTACAAACCTAACGTCAGGGATACATGTTGGATGATGGCAAAGTGCACATCAACAAACAACGCATGCATATATATATATTTATATATATATATATATATATATATATATATATATATATATATATATATATATATATATAATAAACATATGTTAACATGCACTTACCTGTCACCCATAACCATGTGATCATGCTAAACGTGATTCTTTCTTCATGATTGAATTCACACCAGTAGTGGGCGCTGTCTGTCACAGTCAGGTTGAAGAAGGTGATGGTAAAGCTGGGAAATTCTCCACTTCTAATTACGGTAACATTTGCATCTTCATTAAGAGTTTAAGTGCCATCATGGTAAAAGTAGAAGATTCTCTGTGGTTTTGTTTCTTCTGGTTTCATTCTATACATGTAAACCCCATGCTGATTGTTGTCTTCAGTAGAACACTGGATGCTGCCGTTTCCCCCAAGATGTGTCTTTACCATCGTACCTGTTCATGAAGAAATGAAACTGCTAAGACTTTGTTTTTAAACTTCTTAAATACATTCAGTTCAGGCTTAAACACTATGTGTTTAAGACTACATGTGACCAATTATGAAGGAAATACAAAAATTAAAGTAAATATATATTTTTTAACAAATTAGATTTGTGAATGTAAGTCATGATCGTCCATTAGCATGACTTTTGTTTAGTCGTGAGATTGGTAATAATTACATCCTAACAGCGGCTACCCAGTCTCACAGGGTTTCGTGATATAGTCACATAATTATTTTGATTCTTTTTTCGCGATATTGTCACGAATTTCCGAGTTTTTTCGTGATAGTATAATGAATTCCTGTTTTCGTGTAATTATCACGTATTGGTTACTCAACTGCTTTTTCCTATTTTTCAACCATTGTCGCTTCAGTTTAGGGTTAGATTTGGTGCTTGCATTAGAATGTCACTTTATACAATGGCTTATAAAAAATCTGATTTATTTTTTATATGTCGCCTGGCGTTAGGGTTAGAGTTGAGTTTGGGTAGGGATGTCATTTTATGTAAATCTTACCCTAAACCGAAGTGACAATGGTAAGAAAATAGGACAAAACAGTTAATACGTGATAATCACACAAAAACAGGAATTTGTTATACGATCACGAAAAAACGCGAAAATTCGTGATAATATCAAGAAAAAAAGAATCAAAAAATTACATGACAATACAATGACATTTCATGAGATTGGGCTGAACATAGAATACAGTCAAGGATCCCGATGCATTTTATTGAATATTAAAAAGAAGTTTAATAATTAAATATCAAAGTGCAGTGATCTGGATCAAATGAAGTCCACATTTAATTGCACTTTTCTACTTTAGAGGGTTTTTTTATGTTTGTTTAATCACAATTATTTTAGTGACTTCTTGACAATGTAGATTCATTGACGTGTCATTGACGTCTCACAAACCAAATTTTCCAACATAAAAATCCAAAAATCTCATTTGAACTGCATTTATATTTGTGCTTAAGTGACTTTTCTATAAAAGCTTAACTCTTTCTGTGAGTAGGGTAAATAACATATTTTAGAGTCAAATAAAACAAATACGTACCTTTCAAATGTGGATCTTGTAATGAGTAGCTACTGAAAAAGATCACCAACAGTAAACTCACAACACTTGACATTTTCTGGGCTTTGAAAGACAACAACTAGTTGAGGTTACATTTACTGAAATGTCACATCAGAGGATGCATTTATAGATGTACCACAGCTACCACTAAGTGGGGGCATAATGCTATGGGCGGACGTATTAACAATAATTGTAATCAATTTCCAGATATACAAAAAGGCCAAATATATATGTTAATATATGTACTAAATGTGTCTTTTGCAATATGTTTACAAAAATTTATTTTCACCATTATATGTTTTGGTCATTTTCTGCATATTTTGAAATATATTATGAAAATAAACATATATTGAATAATTTATATTCAAATGGCATTGGAAGAAAAACATAACAGGTTTGAAATATCTACAATAATGTTAGCATGTATGCATATGCGTGTCTCCTCACTGAAAGTTCTCTCTAGAGGTGAGTGACGTCACCACACGACAGCCACACACACCCACAAACACGAGGCATTATATTTCACACACTTTGTGGTATTCTTATACTGTAATTAACATGATTTCCGTGCAAACAAGACATCTAAAACCTTGTTTTTTTGCATCTATCTCCACACAGCAAGCTCATTACACCCACATTGACACATCTGGCCATACATTACTTTGTGTTTCTTTCATACAACACGCGGCGAGTACTGAAGTCTTTAAACAAACATAAAATATCGACAAGTTGCCCATGCTCATGCCTTAATAAATTTACCATGATTTACTATAGTAATTGTACCGAAACCACAGTAACCCCAAATTTAACATTGTCTCATTACAGGAACTAGTTTTTCTACATTTGGTAATAATAATAATAATAATAATAATACATTTTATTTCAAATGCGCTTTTCTTAAACCCAAAGTGCTACAAGTCAAGACAAAATGAATCCAAAAAGTTAAAAGATACAAAAAAACAAAGACACAATATAAAATCCATAAAAATAAGGAGTTAAAGTTAAAGCATAAACACTGTTAGAAAAATGTGACTTTTTAACCGTTTCTTAAAACTACCTAACGTGGAGGCATTCCTAACAGCAATTTTTTGCATTTAGCCAAAACATGGTTGCATTTGTTTTCTGTAGTGAAACTATGATTTCTATAAATATACATTTAAAAATATGAATATATATATATATATATATATATATATATATATATATATATATATATATATATATATATATATATATATAATCTGTATGTATATGCATAATCTGTGATTGACACCTGAGGAAACAAAGACTTTTTCTTTTGTAAAACCAAGGTTTCTAGAGTTAGATTTGTTGTTTTTGCAATGTTATGGTGATCATATATAATTGTTTCTCAGTCTCTTTAATAGAACACATATATATATATATATATATATATATATATATATATATATATATATATATATATATATATATATATATATATATATATATATATATATATATATATACATATATATATACATATACATATATATATACATATACATATATATATACATATACATATACATATATATATACATATACATATATATATACATATACATATATATATACATATACATATATATATACATATACATATACATATATATATACATATACATATATATATACATATACATATATATATACATATACATATATATATATACATATACATATATATATACATATACATATATATATACATATACATATATATATATACATATACATATATACATATACATATACATATATACAAATACATATATATATATATATATATATATATATATATATAAGGGGTGTAACGGTTCTCCGTAACGAATCCCTTGCTGAAAAAAAAAACAATAAAACCATTACAGAAAATTCTAATGGTTTCCATTAAAATAGCAATAGGAACCATTTGCTTTTCCCATTGAAACAACTACACTGTAGTGTGTTTTGGGCCATATTCCATTAGAACCAAAACAATTCCCAATAAAACCAATAGAATTTCTGTGATCGTGTCTATTGTTTTTTTTAGCAGGGTCGTCCGTTATCATCCCATGCTTCAGTCCATGTTTGATTTGACCACGTGTTTCTAATATAGTTTGGTGAAAAAACAATGCATATACTGCTAATGTATTGCTCTGAATAAGCTCGGCGTGTGTTTACTTGAGAGTACCTGTCCAATCAACTCGTAGAATGCGAATCTGTTGCCAACCTCACAGTTCCTCCTCACGTGTTGGTGTGTGTGTTGCGGACCGATTAGCTGGAAATCAAAGGAGAAAAGCAGCTAAAAGATGCACCACCAGTTTCATTCATTTATTCCTCTCTCAATGCTTCTTGGTGTTTGCCCTTCAACCTCACCGTTAAGCTACAGAGCAGACCCAGGTCGCTTTTGTAATCACACTTCTCACCGGGAGAGCGGGCGAGTGAGGCACGGCGGTCTGGGATGCCCTTGCCCCCTGTTGTCAGTCTTTGAGGAGTTTCGACAGAAGATGTTAAAGCTGTTCGATTGATCGGCACAGGGGGATTCTGCAGCAGCTCAACTCGTTCATCTCGTTCAGGGGGAGCGCTCTGTTAGGGACTATTCCATCAAGTTCAATACCATGGCAGCAGCATGCGGCTGAAACAAGTCGGCTCTCCAAGCACAGTTTTGTGGATGGACTTAGCGATGATATCCAAGACAAGATTGCTTCCCACAACCTGCCTCACTTCCTAGACACCATCATCGAGCTTGCGCTTAAGGCTCGGATGCTCTTTCACCATCACCGCCGCTTGCTGCGTCATTGCGTCCTCCTGAATCAGGTGGCCAATACCACCTCACCCACCCCGCCTTCCCTCTCTGCCGACGCTGAACCCATGCAGCTGAGCCGGAAGGAAGTCTGTGCATAGCATCAATGTGCAGGTAATAGCTATATTTTGGCTCCTTAATATTGGCATTACAAATGATAAACTACTTGGTCTTCCCAGGTAATATGTGACGCAACCCACCTCATCACTGATGTTGAGGCAAAATGGCCTGGGTCTGTACATGATGCCAGAATATTTAGAGAGTCATCTCTGTGCAACAAATTCCAACAGGGTACGTTTTGTTAGACACATGCTTGTAATCTTTATTACATTTATAAAACAACTCAAACATTACAGGACACTTCTATGGTTACTTGCTGGGGGACAGAGGATACCCTTGCCTTCCCCTGATCCTGAGCCCAGACACGCTTCAACCGGTCTCACAGCAGAACACGGGCCAAGGTGGAGATGACAATAGGCAATCTGAAGGCGAGGTTTCAGTGTCTTCAGGGCTCAGGGTCAGTCCAAATAGGGCATGTGACATCATAGTTGCTTGTGTGGTACTCCACAATAAGAGGATAAAGGCATCCCCCCTGTCCTGATGAAAATGACCTAGATATACACCCATTCAAACTAGCAGACCACAGAGATGGCAGAATGCTTAGAGACATGATTTGTCAAAATGACTTTATTTGATGCTCTATTTCTTCATATCCTGAAATAAAAAAAGAGACATGACAGATTTGTATTTATTTCTTTATACACACACACACCACACAAAATCCCCCCCAAAATAACAGATTCATGTTCACATAGGATTCTCACCTTAAGGCGATGCTCCAGTAATTCTATTTCAAGTTTGGCCTTTTTAATGGCCAGCCTTTTCTCCTCTAGCTGAAGCTGTATAAGGTCCATGTCCATATCAGTTTTTTTAATTTGCCTTAATAGATGGACCTTATACAGCTCCTTTGCAGACAACTAGGAAGGCAAAGTAAATAAGATGGTTAAAGAAGAAAATTTGGCACATAGTAACATTATGTAAATAAGGACAACCAGGGACAAGTTCTTACACTCTTAAGATTATGTGTAGAGGTAGATGGACCCTCATCTGTATGTACATCAGAGGTGGGTAGAGTACCCAAAATCTGTCCTCAAGTAAAAGTGCAAGTACTTATACAAAAATGTACTCCAGTTAAAGTTAAAGTATCAAATCTAATGATTTACTCGAGTAAGAGTAAAAAAGTATTAGATGAAAAAACTACTCAAGTAGTTAGTTACTCGTTACTTCGTCAATTTATGCAATTTCCCATATTCGATGATCATTTAAATTAACGATCAATCAATCGAATAATCGTTAACAGTAATAGTGCAATAAGCCTTCACTGCAGTGGAATATAGCCAATGACATAAAAGTGTGCATAAAAACGACAGCTTCCTCACACGAATTAAAAGATTTTATTTTGTCTAAATAACATGCTAGTGGGATTGTTAAATGAGTCAATGTAGTTGTTGTTTTGATAAAATCATCAATTTAAACTTATCTCGTAATGAAATATAATGACTAATAGACACAGTGTATAACTCCGCCTCACATGGGCACTCTGCAACAGACGCATGAAAGTCCATGTCAAAATAACAGTTTTATTATCATCAAGTGTTATTTATCAAGTTGTTTACCTCGCTTTCCGAGTCGTTGATACACTGTTTGTAATTATATCCAAGAAGCACACGAAGGGCGCTGTTCTCGTCGTCACCTCAGCTTAGACGTACTTTCAGCAAAGATCAGTGGTGGACGAATTACACAAATCGTGTACTTGAGTAAAAGTAAAGATACCCAGGGTAAAATATTACTCAAGTAAAAGTAGAAGTACTTGCTTAAAATTTTTACTTGACTAAAAGTACAAAAGTATCTGCCTCAAAATGTACTTAAGTACAAAAGTACTGTGATTTATTATGGCCGTATCATTTTTGTCACAAAACTCAAATTATGTGAAATAACTCTCTTGGCTAACCAATCAATTAATAAAAGGACATTAATAAATCAGACACTGATGTCTATTAAAATTATCATAAGCCTAAAACCTTAAAAACAAAAAATTTCCTTTAGCATCAAATGAAATAATAGGATTTGAGAGCAGAAAGTCTCATTTCAAGATTTATTTGCTAAATAATTTATCAGTTTAAGTGTAATAAAAACTTGACTTAAGCACAGGTTCACAATAGTTTTCAAAACATATACATAACGTTATCTAGAAATCAGTCTCCCTCTCTTTGACAAATAAAACAAGCCTTACAGAATATAATTTCAGAAACGTTTCATGTGGTTTAGCATGTCAAATGTATATTGTAATACATAATTAAATGTATTTATATATTTTGGAAGCAAAACTTTTGAAAATATTAATAACAATCTCAGTTATCATACACTCCATGGCTAGTCAAAATGTCATTTATATTTTACAACATTGTTGATAGTGATTAATTGTCATTTCAAAATAACAGAGCACTGAGCTTCGAATACAATGAACTTTAGTGAAACAGTTAACTAACTTATACGGCTAAAAATAGCTTCAGCCTGCATAGCTTAAAGTTCATTCATGATAACGTCGTATATATTTTAGCAACACAATTAACAGTTTTCTGCAAGCTACTGTTAAGATTGCTCATTTAAAAATATAACCAGAATAAAAATGGCTTACCTCTACGCGTTTCCTTAGATTTGAAAGAGTATTATTTTAAAACGAAATAGCACAGATTCAAGGCAGGCAGAGAAGACACGAATGACTCGTTCTTTTATTCAAGGACTTAAAAAAAACTCGCGTTAATAAGGCCATTGTTGTTGTGACGGGTCAGTTATCTCCTCCGTTGTTTTTCAATGCAGTTTCATTTTCCAAACGATGCATTAGCTGGCTGCTGCACTCGCGTGACTCGCGTAGCTTACGTAAAACAGCGCGGCAACCAATACAAGTTTAAAACGAAGCGCATGCTGTACCCTGATTGGTGGTTTGACGCATCACGTGTGCATCTTAGTTTTTTTTTTGTGCAGCTTTAGTTTGCCCAGTTACGTTTTTTATCCACTGATAAATAAAAAGGAACGACCGATTTTTTAAAATGTAGTGGAGTAAAAAGTAAGATATTTGACTTTAAAATGTAGTAAAGTAAAAGTAAAAGTCTCCCAAAATAAAAGTACTTGAGTAAAGTACAGATACACGAAAAAACTACTTAAGTACAGTAACGAATTACATTTACTTCGTTACTGTCCACCACTGGCAAAGATGCTTATATTACGGCAACCTTCCATTAGAAAACACGCAGCGCCTCAGCCAGTCAATAATGATGATCAGTGATATATGTTGCGGGCATTCAGGGTGTAACGACAGTCAGTTACAGTTTACATTTGACAGTTTCTTGCCATAATTTAAGATTACATTTTAATCTGTTCATTAAAAACGGCTTCTGGTCTCCTTCTCTGTATATAGCAGCGTTGCTATGCTAATCTTGCAGGCTTCCCTGAAGAGGGTCTTTGCTTTCAGTATCCTAAACGTATTTGCATTTTCTGCGTTGGACCCTCTCAGATCCACTGCGGATGTAATTTCGTTGCGTTGGCAGCCAGCCAGCCTCGTCTCACATGACGTTAAAAAGCACATGCGTGTGCTTGGCATCGAGCATCGTTGTGATCATAGCTAGTAGTTTAACTTTGCGCGCTCGCGTAATTTTTTTTTCTCCGACTGTATGTGTTTTGCGCAGGCGCCGCACACACGTGCATGATCTTGTTTTTCAACAATCGTTAAGTTTTATCGAGTAAATTCTTATCGACAATTAATCGAAGATCGATTAATTGTTAACATCCCTACTTCTGATCTGATAGAGAAGTAGCGCAAAAGCACTGAATTTCAGACTACTTGGAGGGTTTACACAAACCTCTCCTTAAAAGTCTCATTGTTCTGTTTATATAAGTAAAGCAGCCTATCTCAGTCCTGCAATGGGTACATTAAAATCACATAAGTGTTGTTTGAAAAAAAAATATCAAACACACAAAGATGTTTTTCTGACGTTTAACTCTGTATTTATTTTCATGTTCACAACACAAACTTGTCAGCGTCTGCCTTTAAACAAGCAAACAGTAACGTGTGTGTCTGTTTGTTATCATGTTTTTATATGAATAGGTTATTTTCATTGCCATTAAAGTGCAATTACTGAACATAAACAGGAGTTTAATAAAAATGATCATTTTAGAATTTCATATGGAACTTATCTGTTTGTGCAAATCAACTCTACATTTATATACAATACATGTTTCTTTAGAATCAAACTTTATTCTTTTATTTTTATTCATTCATTCTTTAGGAAGGATTTAAATAAAATACAATCCCGTTTTTATTTGAATGTATTTTCTACACACTAGTGAGGTATCCGGATTTGTGTATAAATGCAAGACGTCCTTACATTTTGCTGTTCAGTTTGTTTATTTGTGGTGAAATGATATGGAAATGTGCAGATGTGAACGTACTGTTTGTATGGTTTAACTTACACTAGGATTTGTCATCGCTTGCACAAGAGTGCATATGGCAAAAAAAAAAACTCAGACAGTGTGTGAAATGACTATTAATAGTGTTCAAATAGACAATACTGACACTTACCACTTCAGGTTGAATCTTGAATTCCTGTACGCTGAGATGTCAGCTCGTTTAACAAAGCATCCATCGCATTATCAAACAATTCTTTTTGACCTCTTGGAGTGAAAACATAGACCGAACTTGAAGCCACGTATGATCTGCCTCCGATATCTCGCACAACGCACACGCGCCCTCATCTGCTTCTCATATCATCTACGCGCGCTAAAGGGTGACACAGCCTGTCTTGCGAAACTTTCAAACACGCCCTATAAAGTTTAATATATATATATATATATTCATTAATTATTACCATTTGACAGTAGCCCAGTAACGCCGCCAAATGTAGCGAAGTAAAAAGTACCCATCCTTAAATTTACTCTAAAAGTACTAGTTACCCAAAAAACGTACTCAAGTAAATGTTAAGAAGTAAATGTAATTTGTTAATACCCACCTCTGATGTACATCCCCAGCTAGATTCTGTCACAGGACACATTACACATTTTTCACTCCATTTAAAAAGCAATGCATTGTCCAGTATATGCCTCATACCTCTGTGGGTCGCCCAGCACTTTCGAAATCAGTCACAGCAGATGTGGTCTCTTCATCATCATTATCCTAGAGTGGAAATATGCAAGGTTACTTTGTCTGGCAGACAAAGTGAAAGATCTAAAAGCAACTGGTTCTAAAAATGCATCACTAACAATTGTGACAGACTGTGTGGTTTCAGGAGGATCCAATAATACAATGCATCCATCAGCAACTGCAAGAAAAAAGATGTGCAAATTACTAAAGTATGACAGAAACCGAATAAAGGCATTAGGAACATGCAAGAATAAAAAAACAAGATTACCGTATACAGCATATGCTGTTAAATAGAATATATGCATAATGCAAACTAACAAAAGAAAGGCAAGCATTTTAAAAATGCATTTACTCTGTCAGTTATTTTTTGCCAAGCCAATTGTCTTTCCCTCGCATATGCAGCTGTATTGCTTTTTTCATTATAATGGGCAGAACTCTTCATAAGCCAACATTTAAACTTCTAACTCTGCTTCGGAGAAATACGCAGCACTTAACTTTTCTCCCTTAGTTTCCATGGTGACTCCTGAAATCGGTGTTCCATTGAAAATGCCTTTATATGTTCACCGTGCGCACACAATAACTCGAGGTTTTTAGCATTAAGTTGATTAAACTAACTCGACACAGGTGTTATGGAACCGACATACACTGAGTAAGCAAGTTTGGGGTTGATCAACCCAAAGTTCAGAGTTAATCTGATGGTAAGTTAACCCTGCTTTCTGGAATACACTCCTGCCCTCAACTGATGTTTATGTTGTCATGTTGTGTATTGGCCACCAGTTGTGTGATTGCAATACCAGTTTTGGCCACAATCCTACATACTGTTCCAATGATGCACAGCAGAGTTATGATGCTAAATACAGCGCAGGCAACCGTCACATAGAAGAGACAATTTTTTATCTGGACACTCTTCCACCATAACTGTTCGTAAAAAAATGAAATTGCTAAGACTTTGTTTTTAAACGTCTTAAATACAGAGGAAACACAACAATAAAAGTAATTTTGTTTTTAACAAATTTGATATATTTCACGTATTAATGTAAGTATTTAAATGTAAGTCATGATTTATCACGGCTTTTGTTTAGTGTGCAAGGTGAGATTGGTAATAATTAAAGCCTAACACAGAAAACAGTGAGATATCCCAGTGCATTTTATTGAATATTAAAGATGAGTCGGATTATTAAATATAAAAGTACAATGAACTGAAAAGTATACTTTATAAAAACTTTAGTCTGCATCAAACCAAATAGAGCAATATATATTTTATAATAAACTTATGCTAACATGCACTTACCCTTAACTGATAAAAATGTGATCATGCTAAACGTGATTTTTGCTTCATAATTGAATTCACACCAGTACAGGGCGGTGTCTGTCACAGTCAGGTTTAAGAAGGTGATGGTGAAGCTGGGGAATGTACCCCTTATTGTTATTTCAACATTTGAATCTTCATTAAGAGTTAAAGTGCCATCATAGTAAAAGAAGAAGATTCTCTGTGGTTTTGGTTCTCCTGGTTTATGCCTATACATGTAAACCCCATGCTGATTGTTGTCTTCAGTTTCACAATGGATGCTGGCGTTTCCCCCAAGATGCCCCTCTACCATCGTACCTGTTCATGGAGAAATGAAACTGCTAAGACTTTGTTTTTAAACTCCTTTAATACATTCAGTCAATATACACTATGCAGGAAATACAAAAATAAAAAAGTAAATGTTTTAACAGATTAGATATATTGTAAGTATTTAAATGTAAGTCATGATTTATCACAGCTTTTGTTTAGTGTGCAAGGTGAGATTGGTAATAATTAAAGCCTAACTCAAAAGACAGTCTGGGATATCAATGCATTTTATTGAGTATTTAAGATGAGTCTGATTATTAAATATAAAAGTACAATGAAACTGAACTGAAAGTAAACTCTATAAACATTTTAGTCTGCATCAAACCAAATAAAATCCACTTTTAGTTGCACTTTTCTACTTAAGAGGGTTTTTTTCTGTTACACTCTAAAAAAAATGTTGGGTTGTTTTAAACCCCAGGCTGGGTAATTGGACAGAACACATTTCTGGGTTAAAATAAAACAGCTGGGTTGTTTCAACATGGTTGATTAACAATAACCCAGCCTGGGTTTAAAACAACACAACATTTTTTAGTGTGTAACAGAAAAAACCCTCTTAAGTAGAAAAGTGCAACTAAAAGTGGATTTTATTTGGTTTGATACAGATTAAAATGTTTATAAAGCTTACTTTTCAGTTCAGTTTCATTGCACTTTTATATTTAATCATCAGACTCATCTTAAATATTCAAAAAAAGAATAGAGTGTAGGAGTGTACATTTTTTAGAGTGGAGGTTGTTAAATAATCACAATTATTTTAGTGACTTCTTCACAATGTAAGATTCAGTGACGCATCATAAACAATCTAACTATAAATTTAACTATTTTCTATAAAAGCTTAACTCTTACAATTGGTGGTGTAAATAACATATTTTAGAGTCAAATAAAACAAATACGTACCTTTCAAATGTGGATCTTGTAATGAGTAGCTACTGAAACAGATCACCAACAGTAAACTATAACTCACAACGCTTGACATTTTCTGAGCTCTGAAAAACAAAACCTAGTTATGGTTACATTAACTGAAATGTCATATCAGATGATTCAGACACAGCTGTGAGGAAACTTTATAGATGTACTAGAAACTGAGGGCGTAACGCTGTGAGCTGACGTTCCTACAGGTATACAGCAAAAAATATATATTTCCAAATATACAAACAATGGCCAAAAATTATTTACTGAAATATATTTTAAATCATTTATAATCACATTGCATTGAAAGAAAAACTTTGTATGTTACAAACTGTTGTATGTTAAATATATATTTAACTGCAAAAATAAACTTATAATTTTATATTTTATACATACTTATACTACATTTAATACAAAATGTTATATTTTGGCCAGGAAAACGTATTTTGCCATATGGGTTGTACAATTAGAAATGCATTTGTTCCCCTGAAATACATTTAATTATGCTAAACATGGTTGTATGTGTTGTCAGTCCTCTAATAAACACAAAAATAGGCGCTTTTTGATTCCCCCCCCCCAAAAGTCTGTATTTGGAAGTGTATAACTCTGTCTGAAGGTTTCTGGAGCACTCTGGGCCAATTTTGTTTGATGCAGCTAATCTCAGCTTGTAGAAGAAAAAGAAAAGCAAGATCTCTCTATCATAATCTATGCAAAAGTTCTTCTATTACAACTGAAGGGAGGAAAAATACCCTTTTTGTATAAAATTTCTGCCTAAAAACATTTGAAGTGTCCCCATACCCACATACAGTGGAATAAATGCAATTTCTTTATATCATTTTACAGAAAACCCTTTGTAGTTACATTAAAAAATGCTGCTGTTTGTGACAAATATTAATATGCATGTTGCTTTTCATATAACTGTAAAACCCGACAAGTTCAGAGTACTCAAAAATCATTTTCTCAGCATAGACCCGCGGCGCACTTTCTGGTCTCCTTTCCTGTGTATAGCAGCGTTGCTATGACAATCGTTGGATTATGGCTAGTTGAACTTCTGCGCGCTCGCTTCATTTTTTCCCCAAAGAATGATTAATTGCTAACATCCCTACATCATACCTTAATAAAGGAATACAATTGATTAAAGTCATTATTAAAGTGTATTCGTTATATCTTAAAAAACCTACAGGGAATGTTTTGGGAACGTTCTCTCTAGGTTATAAAATGAAACCTAAAAATAACCTACAGATAACATATTGGGAACGTTCTCTCTAGGTTATAAATGAAACCTAAAAATAACCCACAGGGAACATACTGGGGATGTTCTCTTTAGGTTATAATATACATGGAACGTTCCCAGTATGTTTTTATTTGGTTACCAAAAATAATCAAATGGGAACATTAGGGGAACGTTCTGTGTTTGCTGGGTATGATGTTAGAAGCTTTTGATTGTTGTAAAAACTGAGAGCTAGGCGGCTAACGATAAACCAATATGTTAACCTAAAGTGAATTAAATGTTTATTTATTTGTCAATAGGTTTTACCTCAGTCTAACATTATTCTATAGATTTCTATTTTCTTTCTTCACGTAGTAACTTAGGCTATATGTGAGAACTAAAATATATTTTAGTGATTCCCATCCAGATGATGCTATTGATTGTTGCAACTTTGGAGAGGCGACTAACTGCTGTAGTAGGATCTTTTTAACCTTAAGTAATTAAATGCATTAATTTGCAATAAATATATTTTATAATTATTCTTAATTGTGATGAAATCACTAGTTATTTATATATTTGATCAAATGCAATGTTATCTAAATACAGTGATGTGTTGAGGTATTTTTATTTAAAATAACCTGTGTTATAATACATTTATATAAAATTTCAATAGACCATTTTCCATTAATAAAATAATGTAATTATTATATATTTTGTATTAAATATATTGTTTTATTACTCCTTATATGGAAATGTGTTTTACTTATTTAAGATAGATATGATAGATAAAAGACAACGTGGAATGTACTAAAAGACATGCCATACTTTAGTAAGCATACTTCACCAAGGCTGGAGTCTCGAGCTCTTTCAGTGCGTGCAAGGAGCGGCGGTAACGTGCCCTGTCATTCAACCGTGCATACTCCCAGCAAACACTTTTTTTGTGTTCC
This sequence comes from Paramisgurnus dabryanus, assembly GCF_030506205.2. Taxonomy (NCBI): domain Eukaryota; kingdom Metazoa; phylum Chordata; class Actinopteri; order Cypriniformes; family Cobitidae; genus Paramisgurnus; species Paramisgurnus dabryanus. The sequence continues at coordinate 24,746,242 of NC_133337.1, forward strand.
CAAAACATTTTTTTATGTTCTCAAAATGTCCTCCTAATGTTATTTTCCAATGTTTGATTTTTGTTTTCTTCTTTTGTTTGAGTTTTGGTTTCTTTACAGAAATAGAACGTTATTCTAACGTTAGGTGAAGTTAAACGAACCTAAAATAACGTTCTATTTCTGTAAAGAAAACTTTCCTGCTAACCAAAAACAAACATTGGAAAATAACGTTACGGGAACAAAAACTAACGTTAGGGGAAAGTTTTGAAAACCAAAAGCTAACGTTAGGGGAAAGTTTGGGGAAACAAAATTTGTTAGCTGGGTTAGCGCTATCATAACAACGGATCTGCAGAAAACATCGCGTCAGATAACAGACGATAACAATCGATAGAGAGGAACACCGTGATCAACATGATAACAAAGCCTAAAATAATACTCGGACTTACTTGCATTAACTTTATATTTCACCAGAATATACAAACACGGACAGAAAGTCTTCAACAGCTGATCCCACTCCGGCTCTTTCCTTTTAATCGTTTTATCGTTTAACGCCTCGTGACTCAAGAACGAGAGCCAAATAGTGATGGGCGAATTCCAAGCACTGCTTCTTGAGGCTTTGAAACATTAATGAATCTTTTGTTTCGAATCATTTGTTCGGAGCTTGTTTCAAACTGGCCAAAGTCACGTGATTTTAGCAAACGAATTCGACGATTCACCACTAGGGGGAGTTGATCACAAATGACCAGTGTAGGGGTGAACTCGGGTCAGTTATATTATAAAAGTTCATAAAACATTCATCCTTCTAACTAATAACACTACCATTTGTCTACTTTTTGTTTTTTTTTAGACAAATTTAATGACAAAAATGTATATTATTAAAAAGGGAGTTTGTTTTAATGATTTGTTTGCCATAAATACAACTAAAAATCACAGAATAGGCTACACTTTTAATTATGTCCTAATTAAATTAAATGCTTCATTTTTCTTAACAACAAATTTTAGAACAATCTTGCTATTATTTTGTAAAAAGTGTTAAATGTTTGGAAAGATCTTGCTGCTTTTACACTATTTTGACCAGCAGGTGTCGCCATCGTGTATGGTGTTTCGAACGCTTCGGAAAAACTGAATCAATTTACGAAGCAATTGGTTCAATAGATTCGAAGCTTCGAAAAGCTTCGTTTCTCCCAAATGCTTGTTTGAGATGCGCCTTGCCTCGCCTGAAATATAGGCGAGAGTAGGCGGCTGCAGCAGGGGCGTCGCTAGACCCCTTTTACTGAGGCACGTGCCGCACTTGTAGTGATGAGCGAGTCACCCGAAACTCGGATCATTTAACCCGATCCCTAAAATGACTCGAGAACCATGAGTCCTTAGTGACCATTAACCCGAGTCAGTTGAGTCCTCTCAGATTTTGCATTAAAAATGAGAAATTGTATTAAACAAAGCTCTTCAAATGTTTACAACAGAATTACAACAAATAACTCGACATAAGCTGCCATAGGTTCTATAACTTGCAACAACGAGCTAATTTACATCACCAAATGTCGACTGGGGGTACCGAGTGAACCAAAAGCTGCTATTCCGGATCATTATTTCTTGCAGCTCCGAGTCCGAGTACAAAGGGATGCGTGCGCGCGGCAATGAGTTGGTCGGCGGCTCGGGGATTCACACAGAGAGTGACTCAACTCATGGAGCTTGAATCCTGGGCTAGGAGAAACAAGCTTTGCTCGTGTTGTTAACTCACTGACTCATGTAGGCTAATCTGTTGAAATATTTGACTGGCACAATGTTTTGGGTAGAAGCTGCAAATGTTTAACATTTTTAAATACGAGGACTGCTGCAGCAGTGCTGCTGGAAAGATCCGCCACCGACGGACGTACACGGCTCCTCTTGTTGACTGAGTCACTCAGAGTGACGTGAGTGGTTCACTCACAGGACCCGTGCAGGAGCGGGCGAGCGGCTCTGTCTGGGACTCACTCACAAGATTAACCGAAGCCTATCGTGGATCTTTTAAGTCAATCTGAAACAGGACACGTTCCTCTCACGTCCAAGTCAACCAAGCCTGACATCTTCTAAATGTGGTGTTGATATATGTGTCGTTATGAAATGAAACTAAACACACCAAACTTTTACAATTATGTTATTGATAATGTTACCACGGGCATGCATGTTTTTTACGACTTCCTCAGGTCACATAAGCCCTTTTTTGTGAGCAGAGGAGTCATAAACTCGTAGCTGCACGCGTGATCCGAGTTGCTTGGTTGGCATTAGTATGACTTAGCGATTGGAATTGGGAGATTTTGACCAAGTGACTCGAGTGACTCGCACAACCCGGATCATATTAGTGAGTGACTCAGAATAACCCGAATCCTTAAAAAGATCCGGGTTGACCATCACTATGCCCCAGTGTAAATCTTTTGTGCCCCTGTGTAAATCTCAAGTTTACATTTTAGCAGTTAACTAGTTTATTCAAAGACAATCGCGGCAAAACGGATCTATATGCAATGTATATAGCAATATAGAACCTTAAATCTGCATTGTCTGGTATTTTTAACCTAACAATATTGTAAATAGGTCTAACAGAAAAGTTTCACTAAAATATATCAATTTAATGTACAAAAGTAATTACTACTCAATGGAAATATAAAATTGCCATTTACATTTATGGACAGTTATAGCATATTCTGTTTTTGTTTAGAAATATTATTTTTGTGGTCAAAACCTAATTTAGTGCTTTATAGGCCCAGGTCAATGCAAACATAAATACTTGATCTATTAAGCTACAACTTCAATGAAATGCTGCACTATGCACAGCTAAAACATCTGACAATGAATAACTGAAGAAAGACAAGTTGTTCAACAATTTTTTTTTTTTATTATTTAATAATTTCTCCCATTACACGTCTCCTCGTTGCCCGATCTGTTGCCAGGTTGAACACAGCACCTGTAATCAAACAGACAGATGTTTATGTTTATGGTATGTAGCATCCAAAGTCAAGTATGCTTATCATAATAACACCACCGAATGAAATAAAAGTACAGTTTTTTCACTAGAAATGTACTTGAGTAAATGTAGCCTTAAAAATCACTTTAAAAGTACAGTTACCCAAAACTGTCAATGGAATTCGTTACACACCTCTGGTTAAATCACCCTGTTAACAGACGCTCAAAATAACAGACGAGAATTCAATTCAATTCAATTCAATTTTATTTATATAGCGCTTTTCACAAAAGTCAATTGTTTCAAAGCAGCTTTACATAAATAGAAGCAGTGAAAAGCACAGAAAACGACAGATAGCACAACAAAATACATGATAGCATGAGCAGTTAAATTTGCTGCGGCTATGACTCAATATTATAATTGCACGTATTACTAAAGCAACGTCTAGAAGAGGAAGCTAAGTAAAGCCCAAAAAGGCTGCCTCCCCGGGGTGAAAAACCCCCTAGGAGAAAAAAAACCCAGGCTTTTATCCGAGGAAAAAATAAGTCCCCAGGTGAAAAAAAAGTTGTATTTAATGTATTAAAAATATACTTAAAATTTAAGTAATATGTTTTTAGTACATTTGTATTCCCAACGTGCTTATTTAAAGTGTATTAAAAATATGTTAAATAGCTTTTAAATGTATTTCAAAAAAGTGTACTACAAGTACGTTGGTAATAAATATATGCTTAATTACACTTTTTAAAAGTATGCTAAACTCAAGCATACTTTTAATGTATTTCTAAAAAGTGCACTAGATGTAAGCTGGTAATAATTATATCTTTAATTACACTTTTTATAAGTATGCTAAACTCAAGCATACTTTTAATGTATTTCTAAAAAGTGCACTAGAGGTACGCTGGTAATAATTATATCTTTAATTACACTTTTAAAAAGTATGCTAAACTCAAGCATACTTTTAATGTATTTCTAAAAAGTGCACTAGAGTTACACTGGTAATAAATATATCTTTAATTACACTTTTTATAAGTATGCTAAACTCAAGCATACTTTTAATGTATTTCTAAAAAGTATACTAGAGGTACGCTGGTAATAATTATATCTTTAATTACACTTTAAAAAAGTATGCTAAACTCAAGCATACTTTTAATGTATTTCTAAAAAGTGCACTAGAGGTACACTGGTAATAAATATATGTTTAATTACACTTTTTATACGTATGCTAAACTCAAGCATACTTTTAATGTATTTCTAAAAAGTGCACTAGAGGTACGCTGGTAATAATTATATCTTTAATTACACTTTTAAAAAGTATGCTAAACTCAAGCATACTTTTAATGTATTTCTAAAAAGTGCACTAGAGGTACACTGGTAATAAATATATCTTTAATTACACTTTTTATAAGTATGCTAAACTCAAGCATACTTTTAATGTATTTCTAAAAAGTATACTAGAGGTACGCTGGTAATAATTATATCTTTAATTACACTTTAAAAAAGTATGCTAAACTCAAGCATACTTTTAATGTATTTCTAAAAAGTGCACTAGAGGTACACTGGTAATAAATATATCTTTAATTACACTTTTTATAAGTATGCTAAACTCAAGCATACTTTTAATGTATTTCTAAAAAGTATACTAGAGGTACGCTGGTAATAATTATATCTTTAATTACACTTTAAAAAAGTATGCTAAACTCAAGCATACTTTTAATGTATTTCTAAAAAGTGCACTAGAGGTACACTGGTAATAAATATATTTTTAATTACACTTTTTACAAGTATGCTAAACTCAAGCATACTTTTAATGTATTTCTAAAAAGTACACTAGAGGTACGCTGGTAATAATTATATCTTTAATTACACTTTAAAAAAGTATGCTAAACTCAAGCATACTTTTAATGTATTTCTAAAAAGTGCACTAGAGGTACACTGGTAATAAATATATTTTTATTTACACTTTTTATAAGTCTGCTAAACTCAAGCATACATTTAACGTATTTCTAAAAAGAGCACTAGAGGTACGCTGGGAAAAAATATATGTTTAATTACACATTTAAAAAAAAAGTATGTTAAACACAAGCATACTTTTACAGAGGTTTTAGTGTATTTAAAAAAAAACATATATTTTTTTAAACATGTACATTAATTTTAATAGGCTAACATTGCAATTTCAACATCATATCATTGAACTTGCATTATATATTGATTTTACAAAGTTAATCCACATAAATTTGTCCGTGTTTATATTCAAACAACACACGTGACGGACCTGACTAAACCTCATTGGTTCTTGGGATTCAGTACGTCACATTGGCTTCCTGATTCAGTTGTTCGATACACAACGTGCGTGATCGTTGGTAAATGTGGATTAAAAGTTGAAACTAAAACTGTTAAATTATATATAGTGATCATCAGAGGACTTGGCTGAAACAACGCGATTCACATGGATTACTTCGGCGACGTTTTTTATTGCTGTTGCGATTAACTTTTTGAAATGTGAGCAGTTTTTAAGTAGGTTATCAAGTGGATCTGACATCGAGGGGAAATATACGTTTCTTGGATTTCATTAAAGTACATCGGTTTTTGTTTGAAGATGAATGAGAGAACATGAGGGTAAGTTAAGTGATGACAGATTTTTGCTTTTTATTTTTAGTGAACTATTAAATAAGTAGAACTTTTAGTATTACAGTATGTCTTAATTTTAACCCAGCTTCTTAAAGCGTGTATGTTGTATGGCTTTTAGAACATAAAGTTACATTTTTTTTTTGTGAGTAAAGTTAGGCATTTCATTTCTCTTGTTGTATTTCAGAAATCATAACAGCCTGTATTTTTTTAGCACAGCGGCATTCAAATTGACCAATCAGAGCCGAGAATATCTAATAAGTCGAAGTAGAGATGAACAGATGAAGATACAGCCCGTAAAAATACTTATTCTTGGTGGTAAGTTTTTAGTTCTACAGTATTTGTATAACATTTAGATAACTTTTACGTTTTTCTAATGCTAATGTTTAAAGAGTAACTAAACCCTAAACCAACTTTTTTAGTTAATGATCTGTAAGAATGATGCTTTATTACTGTAAGTTTTTTGACATTTGGATATAAGTGTTTCAATACTACAATATATGTTGTAAAAACGTCTGAGTGCTGCCCTCTTCAGGTTGAACGGTGGCTACTGGCGGGGCTCGAAATTGCGAATATTTTGGTCGCATATGCGACCGAAATTTAATCTGTGCGATCTTAAAATATATTTGGGAGCATTTCTGCGACTGCCCATTTTGTTGTGGTGCGACTTGATTTAGATTGTGATGCTGGGTGCTGCTGTCCCAGGTTCAGTGTTCTCTCCAACGTTACATAACCAATCAAATTTCACCATTAAGTTCTTACGTTTAATGAAGACCGCAGATTGGCTAATATGAGCGTCAGTCATTCCTTGTTGCCGTGCTACGTTGGTACGTGAAGCGCGAAAATGAGATGCACCGCGAGCATGACGAGAACAAGCCGACTACAGCCAATGTTACTACTGTAATTAATCAGACGATCCGGATTCAAATGCGACTCCACCACCGGAAAATAAGACTTGACGTTAAACCTTTCAGAGAGAGTGGCTTAAAGATTTCGAGTGTCTCCGCTATGAAAATGGCTCGATGTAACTTAATGTGTTTACTGTAAATCCTGTAAAACGGCGTTGGTGGCGGAATCAAAACATTTTAAGCGCCAGACCTTGCTTAAACATGGCGAAAGTGCCAAAAACACAAATAGTGTCATGACAAATGTGTTCATTATTGATGGAGACACCGACTTGTCTATCAAAGAGTGTTTGATAGTGTATGTGCGCATGCGCTGGTGAATGGACATCCGACAAACATCCTTGTGGTCCATGTTGATGTGGAACACGACAATGTTGATGGTATGTTTTTATAAAAAAATATATTTTTTAAAACATATTTATTTAGTAGTAATAGCATCCTGGTAATGCAGTTATCAATACCAATATTAGCCTTCTATATTAAGGTCACTTTTGTAAATGTCCCAATTAATCAGTGTTTTACGTGTTTGCTAGATTTTCTATTGTAATCTTAATCATTTTACCTGTAATCTGTAATTGGTAAATTATTATTGCTATACTATTTCAAAAGCAGTTGGGTATTAATTTAGGAATCTATGCAGTAAAAAAAATAAAATAAAAAGACCAAATTTTAAAAGCTGGCCATAGGATATGTAAAGCCTGGTGGTTGCATTTTATTTTAATAAAATAAATCTATTAACATATACATTGTAGTTGTGGTGCTTTTTAATTTTTGGATGGATGCGCCTACATTTTTGCTGGTGCTCCTAACTCTTTAAAGTTGTGAGCACCAGTGCTACCAAAAAAAAGTTAATTTTGAGCCCTGTACTGCAGTTGAATTTTCCTATTGGATGTTGGACCGGACACTTTTAGACAACATTACAAAGACAATAATATATTACTAATGTGATTAGCCTGCTGGACGGATTGTAAAAAACAGCACAATGTAAGCACTGCTAGTACAGGCTAGCTGAATATATCTTAATGATTACAGAGATAAAACAACACATAAAACTTGAAACCTTTCTCAGTTTGCACATCTGGACAATTCTTCACACATCATAGGTTGTAAAATTGGGTAAATCCAGCAAACAAGTAATTTTAGCGATTCTGCTGTCACTCTGCTTTAAATCTCCTGCATCGGAAACTTAAGAGCAGCCTTGAGTCAAATGTGGAAGTTAAGCGTGCATAGAGTCCATTGGCATGACTTCTGATTTCCTTAAATCTCCTTAAACAGAGGTGAACTTTTCTTATAAGCAAGACCACAATAGACATGTCAATGGAAAATGCCCTTGGTTAAAATAAAACACAATTATCAAAGTAAAGAATATCCTGTAATACACACAGGTTGCATTATATCAGTGTCAGTGAGTTAAACCTCCTATAACCCTTTGTTCAATGTAACTTGTAGAGTGCCATGTAGCGACGGATCAAACGGACACTCATGTCAAGCTTGATGAGGACACAGTCAAAGCTTTGAAAGGTAAACTGAGAAGTTAACAAAATTCTAATGCATATGTTCATTAATTATTGGTTAATTTTGTATATATTCTGTTTCCTTTTCACAGACCTTGTGATTAAGTCTTCAGTGTCTGAATGGCAAGAAGAAGTGACCCTCCACTTAAACGTGACATTTAAACTGCTCTGTGTTTTGGTTCAGCCATTTGTAGGTTTATCTCGAGTAAGTTCAAATGCACTTCTGCATTTGTCCAGTAACTTTTTGTTTAGAGAATTACATCATTATGATTATATAATTATTCAATGGTTGCATATTCATAGTGTACTTTTCATATTGATGTATTAATGTTCCACAATTTGATAAAAGTAGCTCATTGCATTTCATTGATCTTTGTTTTATATTGTAAAATCATTTCAATAGCAGTGAGTACATACTTAGTTGTTTCTTTGACATTTTATTAGTTGTTAATGATGGAAGAAACCGGTTCGTATGTATGAATACAGAATAGGTATCATTTTAGAATGAGTTAAAACATGTTTTGGTGGCAAACATGCAGGTAAAATAGTACATGTATAACATTCTAATAGTAAACTTGACTGTAATTCAAATGTCACATACAGTACATTAGAAATGATTTATTTTATGTATACAAATGTGTGGGCAATATATTATTATTTCATTTTGTATGCTATATTATTTATGTAATATTATTATATCTGAAATTATTAAATTACATTTATAAATGTTTAAAAGGTGGGTTCAAATGTGCTTCAAGTTGTAACTGAATACAATTTTAGAAAATAGCACAGTTGAGTACACTTAGATTGTCTTAAGTTTGTCTTAACAAGTACTAAATACTACTTTTTAGTATATTAAGCACAATTTACTGCACGAAAATAAAGAGCTTTTGGTACCTTAAGGTTGTGAACTTAAAGTGTATTTTAGTGAACTTTTTCACCTGGGAATACATTTGGTATATTATTTTAACATACTACTAGTATATTTTAAAGTAGATTCGTAAATGTTTAAAGGTGGGTTCAAGTTGTAATTAAAGATATTTTTTAAATACAGACCTAGTATGTTAAAATTACATTTTAGTTCAACTTCATGGTGTCTCAAAAAAGCACAGTTGAGTACACTAAGATGGTTTTAAGTTCATCTTAAAAGGTACTTAATACTACTTTTTAGTATACTAAGTTCAAAATTAGTGTGTGAAAATAGAGCACTTTTAGTATAATGTGGAAAGTGTACTTAAATAGTGTATTTTAGTGAACTTGTTTCACCTGGGAATACATTTGGAATATTATTTTAACATACCATTAGTATACTTTAAAGTATATTTAAAAAGGCTTAAAAGTGGGTTCAAGTGTACTTTAAGTTATAATGAAATATATTTTTTTAAATACAGACATAGTATGTTAAAAATACATTTTAGTTCAACTTCATGGTGTCTCAAAATAGCACAGTTGAGTACACTAAGATGGTATTAAGTTCATCTTAAGAAGTATTAAATACTACTTTTTAGTATACTAAGTTCAAAATTAGTGTGCGAAAATAGAGCACTTTTAGTATATTGTGGAAAGTGTACTTAAATAGTGTATTTTAGTGAACTTTTTTCACCTGGGAATACATTTGGAATATTATTTTAACTTACCATTAGTATACTTTAAAGTATATTTAAAAATGCTTAAAGGTGGGTTCAAGTGTACTTCAAGTTATGATTAAATATATTTTTTTTAAATACAGACCTAGTATGTTAAAAATACATTTTAGTTCAACTTCATGGTGTCTCAAAATAGCACAGTTGAGTACACTAAGATGGTATTAAGTTCATCTTAAGAAGTACTAAATACTACTTTTTAGTATACTAAGTTCAAAATTAGTGTGCGAAAATAGAGCACTTTTAGTATATTGTGGAAAAGTGTACTAAGTGTACTTAAATAAAGTGTATTTTAGTGCACTTTTTTTTCACCTGGGTCCTAGGAGGGAAAAACCCTTGGGAGAACGGAAATGGAGATTTAGCGGAGATTAAGCGGTTCTGCCGGTGATCGTTGGTCAGGTATCAGCTGGGCATAACGTTGAAGGACAGCCAGTAGATCAGAGGTCACATCTACCGGGACTGGGTCTGTTTGTCAGGGAGAGAAAAACAAAATCGTATTAGCGTAGCGGCCGTTCATATGTATTGAAGTGTCACACAGTGATGTGGTTTAACTCAGCTTAGTTCCAGACAGACTAAATATTGCGGCATAATTATGTTATCCACAGTTGAGGATTTAGCAAATTGGGGGCCCAATGCGAGGGTATATATGGTAAATAAGGGTCACCTTCCGATCTTTAAGAGAAAATGAAACCTGACGACCCGTTTGACTAAGGCCTAAAGCCCCACTGTCGTCGTTAATGCAGGTTCAGTGGCAAACGGGTCTATATTGTATACCATTTACAGGACCAGGAGAAAACGCCAAAAAACATCGCAACCCGACCATACGTGTTAACCCGTTTGACTAAGGCCGGAAGCCCCACTGTCGTCGTTAATGCAGGTTCAGTGGCAAACGGGTCTGTATGGCATACTATTCATAAGACTTACGATAGCGCCAAAATCGCAACCCGACCATACGTGCCAACCCGTTTGACTAAGGCTGGAGGCCCCACTGTCGTCGTTAATGCAGGTTCAGTGGCAAACGGGTCTGTATGGCATACTATTCACAAGAAACACGAAAGCGCGAAAAACGCAACCGGACCATACATACCAACCCGTTTGACTAAGGCTGGAGGCCCCACTGTCGTCGTTAATGCAGGTTCAGTGGCAAACGGGTCTGTATGGCATACTATTCATAAGACTTACGATAGCGCCAAAATCGCAACCCGACCATACGTGCCAACCCGTTTGACTAAGGCTGGAGGCCCCACTGTCGTCGTTAATGCAGGTTCAGTGGCAAACGGGTATGTATGGCATACTATTCACAAGACACATGAAAGCGCGAAAAACGCAACCCGACCATACATACCAACCCGTTTGACTAAGGCTGGAGGCCCCACTGTCGTCGTTAATGCAGGTTCAGTGGCAAACGGGTCTGTATGGCATACTATTCACAAGACACACGAAAGCACCAAAATCGCAACCCGACCATACGTGCCAACCCGTTTGACTAAGGCTGGAGGCCCCACTGTCGTCGTTAATGCAGGTTCAGTGGCAAACGGGTCTGTATGGCATACTATTCACAAGACACACGAAAGCGCGAAAAACGCAACCCGACCATACATACCAACCCGTTTGACTAAGGCTGGAGGCCCCACTGTCGTCGTTAATGCAGGTTCAGTGGCAAACGGGTCTGTATGGCATACTATTCATAAGACTTACGATAGCGCCAAAATCGCAACCCGACCATACGTGCCAACCCGTTTGACTAAGGCTGGAGGCCCCACTGTCGTCGTTAATGCAGGTTCAGTGGCAAACGGGTATGTATGGCATACTATTCACAAGACACACGAAAGCGCGAAAAACGCAACCCGACCATACATACCAACCCGTTTGACTAAGGCTGGAGGCCCCACTGTCGTCGTTAATGCAGGTTCAGTGGCAAACGGGTCTGTATGGCATACTATTCACAAGACACACAAAAGCACCGAAATCGCAACCCGACCATACGTGCCAAACCGTTTGACTAAGGCCGGAAGCCCCACTGTCGTCGTTAATGCAGGTTCAGTGGCAAACGGTGGCAAACTATTTAATGCAATTCATTTTAAGTGTTCATGCAGAAAAGGTTTTTATTTATTTATTTGGTTGGTCTGTGTTATGACCGTGAGTGCTTTGTTCCGTGAAAATAACTATTGCGAGTTAAGAACCTTTACTAGACAAATTATGCGAATGCTTTGTTGAAGAGAAAAGTTTTAAGTCTAGATTTAAAATGATCGACTGTGTCTGATTCTCGGACATCGGTTGGTAAATCATTCCAGAGCTTAGGGGCTAAGTAGGAAAAGGATCTTCCACTTTTAGACACTTTTGATAGTCTAGGGATAATCAATAGGCCAGAATTTTGCGACCGTAGTGTGCGTGATGGATTGTATTCTGATAGTAATTCTCTAAGATATGAGGGTGCTAAGCCATTTAAAGCTTTGTAGGTGATTAGTGATATTTTAAATTGGATGCGATATTTAACTGGTAGCCAGTGTAAAGATGCCAGAATTGGGCTTATGTGGTCATACTTCTTAGATCTAGTAAGCACTCTTGCAGAAGCTTTTTGAACTAGCTGAAGCTTGTTGACCTGATTTGAATGGCATCCCCCGAGTAGCGAGTTACAATAGTCTATTCTAGAGGTCATAAAAGCATGAATAAGCTTCTCTGCGTCAGATGTAGACAGTATATGGCGTATTTTTGAGATATTTCTAAGATGGAAGAATGCTGTGCGGCAGACGTTGGCGATATGACTATCAAAGGATAAGTTGCTGTCGAACATCACACCTAAGTTCCTAACCGTGGAAGAAGGCACCACAGTACAGCCATCTGTGTGCAATTTGTAATCTGACATATTATGTTTGTAGCGATTTGGTTCAATAATAAGTACCTCTGTCTTATTGGAGTTGAGCTTAAGAAAGTTATGTGCCATCCAGTCACTAACATCGCTAATGCAGTCTTTTAGCTTAGAAAACGTGTGTGTTTCGCTGGGATGCGAGGAGATGTAAAGCTGGGTATCATCCGCATAGCAGTGAAAACTTATGTTATGTTTCCTGATAATGTCTCCTAGGGGTAACATGTATAACGAGAACAGGATAGGACCTAAAACTGATCCCTGCGGTACACCGTATTTAACCAGGGAGTGATATGACTCTTCCTCATTTACATAAACAAAGTGATAGCGATTGGTTAGATATGACCTAAACCAGGCTAGCGCCTGACCACTGATACCAACATAGTTTTCTAGTCTATTGAGTAGGATTCTGTGGTCTATTGTGTCAAATGCTGCACTAAGGTCTAGTAATATAAGAATTGAGATTTCACCACGATCGGATGTTAACAGGATGTCATTTGTAACTCTAAGCAACGCTGTTTCTGTGCTATGGTGGGGCCTGAATCCTGATTGGAACTTTTCATATGTACTATTATTTGTCAAGAATGTGCGTAACTGGCTTGCCACTACCTTTTCTAATATTTTCGAAAGAAAAGGGAGATTTGAGATTGGTCTAAAGTTATTAAGTTCTCCTTGGTCAAGCTGTGTTTTTTTAATCAGCGGTTTAATAACTGCTAGTTTGAAAGCTGTTGGAACGTATCCTATTTCTAGCGATGAGTTAAAGATATTTAGAACCGGGGTTGACACTACAGGGAATACTTCTTTAAGTAGTTTTGTGGGAACGGGGTCTAATATACAGGACGATGATTTGGATGATGTGACTAGTTTAGAGAGCTCATCTATTGTAGTAGGTTTAAATGAATCAAGATGTTCGTATGGTAGTCTAGTGTTAAGTGAACTAATGGGTAGAGTGGTGGCTGCCTGGGTAGCTACGATGTTTTCCCTAATAGCCGAAATTTTGTTAGAAAAGAAGTTCATGAAGTCGTTACTATTGTGTTGAAGTTTACTATTGGTTTCTGTTTGTTCTTTGTTTCTAGTCAGTTTCGCAACTGTGCTAAAGAGGAAACGAGGGTTATTATGATTCTCATTTATAAGCTTGCTAAGATATGTAGATCTGGCGGTTTTAATAGCCTGTCTGTAGTGTTTAACACTCTGTTTCCATGCTGCGCGCCATACTTCTAACTTTGTGCTTCTATAGTTTCTTTCCATTTTTCTAGCTGCCTTTTTAAGGGCTGCTGTGTGATGGTCATACCATGGAGCTGGCGGTTTTTCTTTGAATCTCTTTTTTCGAATGGGAGCAACGGCATCCAATGTGTTAGAACAGACATTGTTTAGGTTTTCTATTTCAATATCTAGATCGTCACAGTTATCTGCTACATGTTTCATTTGGGACAGGTCTGGAAGAGTGCTAATAAAGCTATCTTTAGTGGTGGAAACTATTGTTCTGGCTAGTCGGTAGCATGTTGTAGATTGAGTGATCCTATCTAGAAGTACAGTGTATGACACAAGGTAATGGTCAGAAACTGCATCACTCTGAGGTGATATTTCGACGTCATTAATATTGAGTCCGAGTGACAGAATTAAGTCTAATGTGTGATTACGAGTATGCGTTGGCCCTGTCACGTTTTGTCTAATATTGAGAGAATTTAGAACATCTATAAACGCACGTCCTAATGCGTCTTTTGGGTTGTCCACATGGACATTAAAATCACCAACAATAAGAGCTTTATCTACAGTGACTACAAGCTCAGATAGGAAATCTGCTATTTCTTTAAGGAAATCTGCATGGTGGCCCGGTGGTCTATAGATTGTCGCTAAAGCAAAAGAAAGCTGTTTGTGGTTACGATCAGTTATTTCCATATTTAACAACATTACTTCAAATGATTTAAATTTTAGCTCAGATTTTTGGTTTACTTTAAACATTGTGTTGTATATTGTAGCTACACCACCCCCTCTCCCCTTTAATCGAGGTTCGTGTTTATAATAGTAGTCTTGTGGGGTGGATTCATTTAAACTAATGTAGTCGTATGCTTTAAGCCAGGTTTCTGTTAAACAGAGTACATCTAAGTTTTGGTCTGTAATTATTTCATTGACAATAGGTTCTTTATTGGTAAGCGATCTAATGTTAAGAAGGCCGAATTTTAAGATTCGAGATTCATCTGTTAATGTATTGTTTTCTAATTTTATTTGAATCAGATTTGTACCAGATGTAACAAGCGAGAAGATTGTCTTTACCAACCACACAGTCGCTCTGACTGACACCTGCATTCATTTAGTCACTGACTGACACCTGCATTAATTTAGTCACTGATTAGGTCACATGGCATATTGCAGTGTGACCGTGAGTCTGAACCGAGTCAAACAATGAGTAAATTGCCAAAGATTAATTTTCATTATAAAGAAGATGGCAGATACACTACACCAAAATTGCCAACATGTAAACTTAATAATGCACAGCTAGGGCTAAACCATTATCCACGAGTGAACATGCTAAAGTTTTCCTAATATCAACGTCATTCCAATCATTAGTATGATTCAAAAACAATGTTTACTGGCACAATTATATCAATAAATCAATACTTACTCAAAAGAGGGTTCAGCTGAACCGTGTCCCAGCAATAAAATCTCGATTGACAGGTGTGCATCGTTTAACCGTTCAGTAAAGGCGCGTCCGAGGATCCGACATGGGTCCGTTCAGGATCCGCTGTTTGACAGTAGAATTTACCGCGCTGCCGGAGGCGGAGCTGATCCTCTGCGCGGATCCAAAACGAATGTGACAGTCACGCGGGTTTGGCGACTTGAACGCGGATCCGCATAGGAGTCTCCTGCTGTGTGGGTGCACACCTAACTTGTCAAATGTCTTAAAAATAGGCACCAGAGCAATGTCTGTGCTAACCGTGGTATAAGTGGAATAATTGACCCCGGTCCTTTGAATTATTTGAAAATAATGCACACTCGTGGTGTAGCGGCACTTTACGGCGTGCCGCATTATCATATTGGGTGTTCATTATTTTCTTATAATTCAATGGCCCGTCATCAATTATTCCTTACAGATATATTCATTTCATTGACTGTTTGTTTATATTTTATATTTATGTGCATGTGTGTACTGACCTTCACAATCACACCGATGATGCACAGTAGAAATATGAATACAGCGCAGACAATCGCCACATAGAGAATAAAATTATTGTCTGGACACTCCTCTGTGTTTGCTTTGTATGCGTCAGGATCTGAAAATATAGTGTCCACATTACATAATTTTGGTTTCCCAGGTAAAGATTTCAGTTTATGTCTAATCCTTACAGTCAACACATGAAATACATTCAATATATATTTTATAATAATCCTATGCTAACATGCACTTACCCATCACTGATAAACCTGTGATCATGCTAAACGTGATTTTTTCTTCATAATTAAATACACACCAGTACAGGGCGGTGTCTGTCACAGTCAGGTTTAAGAAGGTGATGGTGAAGATGGGAAATTCTCCACTTATTGTTATTTCAACATTTGCATCTTCATTAACAGTACAAGTGCCATCATAGTAAAAGTAGAAGATTCTCTGTTGTTTTGTTTCATTTGGTTTCATTCTATACATGTAAACCCCATGTTGATTCTCGTCTTCAGTAGAACACTGCATGCTGACGTTTCCCCCAAAATGTCCCTTTACCATCGTACCTGTTCATGGAGAAATGAAACTGCTAAGACTTTGTTTTTTGTCTCTGTACTTCCTAAATACATTCAGTTCAGACATGTTATGTACTGTAAGAATAGACATCACATGACCAATGAGGAAGTAAATACCACAATAAAAGTAAATGTTTTTTAACAGATTAGATATATTGTAAGTATTTAAATGTAAGTCATGATTTATCACAGCTTTAGTTTAATGTGGAAGGTGAGATTTGTAATAACTACAGCTTAACACGAAGACAGTCAGAGATATCAATGCATTTTATTGAATATTAAAGATGAGTCAGATGATTAAATATAAAAGTGCAATAAAACTGAATGTATACTTTATAAACATTTCAGTCTGCATCAAACCAATTAAAGTCCACATTTAGTTGCACTTTTCTACTAAAGATGTTTTGTTATGTTAGGTTGTTTAATAACAATTATTTTATTGACTATAAGATTCAGTGACGCTTCATTTAAAAAACAATGTAAAGGCTAAACAACTCACAAACCAAATGTTCAAACACAAAAGTCAAACAAGACTTTATATTTAAACAAGACTTTAAATATTGACTTTATAATAAAGTCAACATTTATATTTTAATCTTAATTGACTTTTCTAGAAAAACTTTACCCTTTTTGTAAGTAAGGTAAATAACATATTTTAGATTAAAAGTAAACAAATACTTACCTTTCAAATGTGGATCTTGTAATGTGTAGCTGAAACAGATCACCAACAGTAAACTATAACTCACAACGCTTGACATTTTCAGCTCCGAGCTCTGAAAGACAACAACTAGTTGTGGTTACATTCACTGAAAAGTGAAATCAGATGATTCAGACACAGCTGTGAGGAAGCTTTATAGATTTACTAGAAACTGAGGGCGTAACGCTGTGTAATAATATATATTTCCAAATATACAAAAAATGGCCAAACATTATTTACTGAAATATATTTTGAAATAATTTTAAAGTGTTTATATTCATATTGCATTGAAAGAAAAACTTAGTATGTTACAAACCTGTAAATAACAGGTTTAAAAATGTCAAAATTAAATATATAAATTGTCATTTTTGTGTGTTTTACTTTGATTTGTCAAATTGCAGTGCTATGACAATTTTTACACAAGTCGGGCCCATTTCTATGGTCTTGCCTAGGAACTCATTACCCAATGGGCCGCCCTGATCCGAAATTCCATCCAACCGTCTATTATAAAACAACCAGGATTACAAATGAGTACAAACTTTCTAGAGAGAAACATAGATATGTATATAAAGGCTAGATGGCTCGTCCGCGCTGATGGCCAATTGAGTGGAACGTCCGCATTTTGGCGGCCATCTTAGGACAGGGCGCTCGCTCACTCGTAGCATTGAGTTTTAATGATGCAGGTACTTTTAAATGACCATAACTTGCTTAATTTTTTACCGATTTTCAAACGGATTGGTTTGTTATAAACGTCAAAGATGTACCTATGACACTGAATACGTATACTAAAAATAAATAAAAAATTCATGAAACATGTTAAAGCATCCAGAATTATAGCCACGTTAATAACGTTTGTAAAAAACCAAACCGTTTGTAAATTCGTCAAGAATTCAGCAAGTTACGAGCATTTTAGTTGGCGTATGTCACTCACCTTCCGTCCACAGCAGCAGGGAGCAGCACTATGGCAGCACTGACCTAAGATGGCCGCCAAGTGACGACACAGCTGACTCCGCCTTGAGCCATCTAGCCTTTATATACATATCTATGGAGAGAAACGCCCTTCTTCTCCTTCTGAGGTTTTATGGCGGTTGGCAAACAATCTATGCTGCACTACCGCCACCTACTGGAATGAAGTATGGAGCACAGATTTGCAAGAAAAAAAAAAAAAAACTAAATGATCCCGTATAGCCCGATTTCTTTTACACATTTTATAATGGCTCTCTACTTCCTCCATTGCTCTAAATTAACATTATACGTTTATATGCCCAATTTGTCAATTTCCTGCACTGCAAAATATACTTTCTAACTTAGTATTTTTATCTTGTTTTTAGTAGAAATATCTAAAAATAAGAAAATAAGTCTAGTTTTTAGACCAAAAATATCAAATTTTAGGGATAACAAAAAAACAAAAAAATCTGCCAATGGGCTAAGCTTGACATTTTCTTAAACACTATATTCAAGAGAAAAAAAATGCTTACCCCATTAGCAGATGTTTTTGCTTGTTTTATGCATAAAATCACTTAAATATGATATTTTTGGTCTTAAAACTAGACTTATTTTCTTGGGTCAGATTTTTTTAGATATTATTACTGAAAACCAGACAAAAATACTACGTTTTTTTTCTGAAAATATTTTTTTGCAGTGAAAGTGTTTAAGAAAAAAAAGCTATCTTATTTCAAGTTGTTTTTCCTCAACCCATCGGCAATTAATTTAGCTTGTTTTAAGCACAAATTTACTTAAATTGTAAATGTTTTAATAATAATTTTCTCAGGTAATTTTGCGCCTTAAATACATCTTAATTTAAGAATTTTTTTGATATTTCTACTGAAATAAAAGACAAAAATACTATGTAAGAAAATCATGTTTTTGCAGTGTATTTGCAGTCCATCCAAAGATTTTAATATTCTTATTCCCATGTTCCCAGCATTTTTCCATTACTCCCTTTACTATGTGACTTTCTTAATGCCCTTTTAAATTAACCCAGTAGTTTATTCTTAGCTTATTTCTTTGCAGGTAAGATGAGTTTCTCCAAGTGCAAGTTTTTTTTTCAGTCATTGTAAGAAGGTATAAATCTCTAAATTATACTTCCATATTCCAGACTTGAGCTAATCCAAGTAAAGTATTTTCTTTTCAGTGATTTCTACAAGTTTCTCATTCAACCCCTGATAAACAACGCAAAATATTAATTCCTGTTTTACATTTTTCTATTAACTTTTTAGCAGATAACACTGAAGGTGATGATGGAGTAGAAGCATGCAGCAGCATTAAGTGAAATGGCATATCCTCTTTCCTCAATATTTATGTAAAGTTTATTCTGTATTGTCAAATTAACAAGTTAAATTCCAAAATATATTTCAAATAATTTAATGATAATACCAAAATATATGCGTGTTTAAAGACGTGATGAAGTTGAGGAGATGCTTCAGGTAGAGAGGAGCGATACACTAAAATGTTTTGTCTATCCAATACCACATAGAAATAGGGCCAGTATCAATACTGACAATACTGATACTTTTTATTTGTAATGGCATACACTTTAGTGTGTTGTGATATATAAGCAGGGCTAAATTATGGAGGGTTTGAACCCCCAAATGTCAAAACAAGATAGGGAGGACATTTTTACATATGTTTAATTAGTAAATAGTTCACATTGCTCTGTAAAGAATATACAAAATATATGACCACCAGTGTATTATCATTGTCAATGAATGAGCTAAAAACAAATATAGTTTGGCTGACTGAGATGTAATGAGAAATACTGTAAGTGTTTGAAACAGTCTTGGAAAAGTGGAAACAATTTGGGAAATTATTTAATCCAAATATTATTTTATATCAAGTTTAAAATCTCTAACAAATCATAAGTTCTTATACAAAAATACTATAATAAACTGATCTTGCATTAAATAACTTAATTTTACTTTCCTTCAGTAATATAGGCAAAACCGGAAATGTGTAAAGAATATCAAGCATTTGGGAAGACTGCTGCCATCTGGGGACAGAAAGCAAAATAAATGCCAGGCTTCTTGGCATCAAGGCATAAATGTCTGAGAAACTGACACCAAGTTCAAAAAGTGAGTATACATTTCTGCTGATCTAATTTATTGATCTGTATGTGTATACATTAAACAATTTATTGAGCAGTTTTAAATTGCATAGCAAATTAACCTTATTTTTGCTAACTAGAGCAACTAACGAAGTTAATTTGTCTACATCACACACACCACAAGTGAACTTTAAGAACAGAAGCTCTTTTCTGGAAACTGTGGGTGGCTCTTAAAAGAGCCTTTGGGTTCAGATTGGGTACTCTCGGCTTTACTTGGAGCTCGTGTATTTGGTGACGGCCTTTGTTCCCTCAGACACGGCGTGTTTGGCGAGTTCACCGGGCAGCAGGAGCCGCACGGCGGTCTGGATCTCTCTCGAGGTGATGGTGGAGCGCTTGTTGTAGTGAGCGAGACGAGAAGACTCACCGGCGATGCGCTCAAAGATGTCGTTGACGAAAGAGTTCATGATGCCCATCGCCTTTGAAGAAATGCCGGTGTCGGGATGAACCTGCTTCAGGACTTTGTACACGTAGATGGCGTAGCTCTCCTTCCTGGACCTCCTGCGCTTCTTTCCACTCTTGGCGGCGCTCTTGGTGACGGCTTTCTTTGAGCCCTTCTTGGGCGCGGGCTTTGCTGGCTCAGGCATGATGATGCTTCAAATATCAAATGAAACTGAATAATCGAGGGATAGCGTGCAGGGTTATTTATCCCTAGCTCTATGTAAATGTTTAACAAACAGGGCCCGTGCTCTGATTGGATGTTGAATTGTTGGCCCAACCTCTCAAATGTTTCTATTGGTCAGCTCAGAGTTTGACGGGTCAGAAGGAGAGCCAATGAATGCGAACTTACATTTGAAAGCTCTTCCCCCATCCTCTTCATTGTTCTTTGTTCTCATTTCCCGCTCTTTAACTTGTTTCTCTTTATTTTTTAATATTCGACTTTTTCCTATAATCTGCGCAATCTCCTGTATAATTATTAAACGAATATTATAGAGTGTATAACAGCCAGGACAGTGCGTTTTTATATCGTTGAAAATAATTTTCTTCACAACATCTCTTCACTAATTCATAACTAAAAACAATAAACGTTTTTATATTTCTAAACTAATTTCTTGGAATTTCGCCTTTGCTCGGATCATCGTTATATTGCAATTATCTGGACCACAAAAGCGGTTTTAAACGCAGAGTTGAACAGCCTCTTAAGCCTCGTCAAAACAAACAATCCCAAAGAGAAAAAGAAAATAATTACTAACCGAAGAATTTGAGCTCACTGAAAACACAATAGGTTTCACAGTTTCAATAAATATTTAACAACAAACATGAACAAAAGAACATTGAACATTTTTTGAGGAAGGCAACTCAATGAACCACCTAAAAACTTTAAACTTAAGATACATTATTTGAAGGTTCAGCTCTTTATATGAAAGTTTGGGTGGCTCTTAGAAGAGCCGTAGGGTTTTGTTTTCCTTTTATTCGTTTAACCTCCGAAACCGTACAGTGTGCGTCCCTGTCTCTTCAGCGCGTACACGACATCCATAGCGGTGACGGTCTTTCTCTTGGCGTGCTCGGTGTAGGTGACGGCGTCACGGATAACATTCTCCAGAAACACCTTCAACACACCGCGGGTCTCCTCGTAGATAAGACCGGAGATACGCTTGACACCACCACGGCGAGCGAGACGACGGATGGCGGGTTTGGTGATACCCTGGATGTTATCACGGAGAACCTTACGATGACGCTTAGCGCCTCCTTTTCCGAGTCCTTTACCGCCTTTACCTCTTCCAGACATGATGAACTGTTCAGTTGTCAAAAGAATAAGCTCGTTAAGTCAGAAAGGATTTTTACTTTTGTCTACAGGACCTAGTAGAAAACACACACGAGGGCGGTGCCAGCGCACGTCACGTATTGGGTTTCCTTTGCAGTTCACAGCCCCGCCCCCCACACTACTCAGGTCTTCAGTAAATCGTTTCATTTTGTAGCTTTCCAAAAGGCTCTTTTAAAGATTCTCTAAGAAATTTATTTTAAAGTAAATATAAACTAGATGCCACCAATATTGCGCAATATGAAACATTTATGCCTAAGAATCTTTAAAACATATAAGGGTGTTTTCCTGGATGGGTCCTGTCCTAGTCTGACTGACTGACTTAACATATATAAGTGCCATTGTTTTGTCTCAGAAATCACAACGTTTAACTACTTAAATGTTCTAACATAACTAATGAATAGTCTTGTTAATCTAAACCATGTACCGGAAACTGACCCTTAATGTTGCTGAAGTGTTAAGTCATAGATGGAAAACATCCCTGCTGAACTAAATTGAAGACTTGTGGAAAATAATCCGAATTGGTTTAAGTGTACGGCTGCCTTTAAGGGCATCTATTAATGTGATGTTGTCTGGCAGGTAAGTGGAAGGTTGACATTAAGATTCCTGGAAGACCATGTGGCACGGAATAAACAATGCTAATTGTGGTTCAGTGAGTGCTTGAAACAATTATGAATTTTCACCAAAGAAAATCGTGTCCTTTCAGTGGATTTGGGTGGCTCTTAAAAGAGCCGTTGGGGTTTATGTTACACTGTGGTCTTAAGCGCGCTCTCCGCGGATACGGCGGGCCAGCTGTATGTCTTTGGGCATGATGGTGACCCTCTTGGCGTGGATGGCGCACAGGTTGGTGTCCTCGAACAGACCGACCAAGTAAGCCTCACTGGACTCCTGCAGGGCCATGACAGCAGAGCTCTGGAAGCGCAGATCCGTCTTGAAGTCCTGAGCGATTTCTCTCACCAGACGCTGGAAGGGAAGTTTGCGGATCAGCAGCTCGGTTGATTTCTGATAACGGCGGATCTCTCTCAGAGCCACGGTGCCGGGCCTGTAACGATGAGGCTTCTTCACTCCACCGGTGGCCGGGGCGCTCTTACGGGCGGCTTTAGTAGCGAGCTGCTTCCTTGGGGCTTTGCCTCCGGTAGATTTACGAGCGGTCTGCTTGGTTCTTGCCATTGCTGCTGATGTCTCTCTTGCGTTCGTCGATACAATGCCTGTTCAGTCCCTGCTGCCTGCTTTTAAAGACTAGAATGTGAAGTACGTCAGCGAAAAAGAGACATGTGATTGGCTAATGCGTGAAGTCTCTTCACGACATGGGGCCAATGGCTGCGCGATATCGATTCAAAAGAAAATGGCTGAATATTGAATACTGCGTTTCCTTTGTGCTTTTACTGATTGAAAAACGACATCAAATACAAAAAAAATTTATATAACACATTTTGCTCAATGCCACATGAACAAGAGGTTTCAGTAACGCATTTTACCAGTGAAGAAAGTGAAAAAAATAGTACTTTTAAATATTACGTGTTTTTTTCCAAAGGGGTACTGTAACATTTGAAATCATTCATGAAGTGTGACAGCTTTGGTTTACAAAGGGCCCATTTTTGTGTGTATCTGGTACATTCCAAATAAAATAAACTATAATATATTGTTAATTCTGAATGATCTCTCAAACCCAATTAAGCACATCAAATACAATTTCTAGCACACTACCCAATTTTCTACTAATAGAATTTATTTTCCTTTTCCTGTTCACAAAATTCACAAGCATATAAAACATTAAGCTCAAATCTTTCCAAAGCATGTTTAACAAAATCAATTCTTTAGAACTTTGTAAGACTTTAAAGACCTTAATTTTAATACTGACACAAAACGTCACTTTCCCGCATTCCCATTGTTCTATAATTTCATAGATGTGTTGACATTGATAGGATTACAATAACGAGAGAATTCAGTCAATTTTCTTATTTGTGCTTTCATTTTATATGTAAACAAACGCAGAAATGCATTTTAACTTTATATATTGTTATGTACCATTACACTAAAACTCCTTAACATAAGCCAGCAGAACTTCTGATATAATTTACACGTATTTATAAGCATTTACTTTAACAACCACTCACATTTAAAACATATGTGCATTCAATTTGCTCTCTTATGGATCGAGTGGGTGGCTCTTAAAAGAGCCTTTGTGTTAAAGTGAACTTGTGTTCGTTTATTTGGTCTTGGCGGGCTTCTCAGTCTTCTTGGGCAACAGCACAGCCTGGATGTTGGGCAGCACGCCGCCCTGAGCGATGGTCACACCGCCCAGAAGTTTGTTCAGCTCCTCGTCATTGCGCACCGCCAGCTGCAGATGACGGGGAATGATGCGAGTCTTCTTGTTGTCACGAGCGGCGTTTCCGGCCAACTCCAGGATCTCAGCGGTCAGATACTCGAGCACTGCGGCCAGATAGACGGGAGCACCGGCACCGACACGCTCAGCATAGTTGCCTTTACGGAGAAGTCTGTGAACACGACCGACGGGGAACTGCAGTCCAGCTCTGGATGAGCGAGTCTTGGCCTTCGCTCTCGCCTTACCGCCGGTTTTACCTCTGCCGCTCATTTTAGTTCTGATCTAACAAACACAAACTCAGAAGAGAAATGTAATTCATGCAGCTGGAGCCTCTCGTATTTAAACCCGTCTGTAAGTCGCCTATTGGTTGGATTCTGTTAAACCTGTAAACCAATCAGTCAACTTCCCTCCAAACTTCAACCCCACCCCCTCAGTCTGTCTCCCCCTTATACAATACAGTTGTTTGTTGAGGAATAAAATTATGTTTGATGTTAATGAAATAAATATTAGGATATAAACCCAAAACGAATTCATTGTACCCTCATCAAGGTGTTTTTTCCGTTTTGATCATAATGATTTACCACTGGCAAAACCAATGATTAATTTGAAGAAATTTAATTTTTAAGAATTTTTGATGATTGTAAATAACCATAAGGGTAATTTCACATAAGTGCCACAAAACACTTGCCTTTGAATTGATTTCAAATCTAAATACTCGAGTAATAATAGAAATGAGCCAGACAAGTATTTAACCGTGACCGGCACTCGCACATATTCATTTGCAGAGTCGTTTGCAAGAGCCTTTTTTTTCTCACAGTAAAGCACTCATTATTACACATACATTTTTTCATAAACTGTGGTACCCCTTAAGTAGCCTAGGCCGCCCAATTAAAAAAAATACTATACAGATAATATAATAAATATCAAAGTGTTATGGATATGACAAATGAGTGCATTGTAATTTGCTTTGGATTAAAGAATTTGTGATTATGTGTCTGAGCTGAAATTAACTTCTGATCTGTTTGTTTATTGGTTTAATAACTAGTGTTTAAACTGAACTCTTGAACAAACACCTTGTCGAAAATAACAAATGTTTTGGTTTCTTAAAGATGAGGGGATACAGCGATCATTACAACTATTTGATGGGAGGTTTGGCAGCTGATCTGTAGTTTAGATTGTATACATTATATAGTACACATTTTACACAGCAACGTTAGCTCAGTGTAGTTTTTGATGCGCTTAAGGTATGATTTGAACAATGTAACCTATGTTTTTTTTTTTTTTTTGCTTGTTATTAAAAATATACTTCTCTGATTCTGAAGTTACCTTTGTTCTACGAAAGCCGTTTGTTTATGTTGTTATTGCTGAAACTGTCTATAAGATACATTTCAGTTTTGATGTTCTGTTATTCTTTAAAAGGAATAAGTTCAGATGTATACCATACAGGGCCTTAAACAAAACTATATCAATACACAAGATTGTTAGAAACCAGAATCTAAAAGGATATTATGCTGTCTTTAATGCCCATTCAGTTACAGGCGTCACTGTTGAAATGCAACAAGAATTGTTTCAATTTTAGTATTAGACGTACCGACCCTTTCTGAAAATAATAAAATAATGATGCAAGCATATTTTAAAGTAAATTTTAACCCCCTGTAATTTTGCTCTAAATCCATCTATTAGAGTAGTGGCCACTGACTAGTATGGCGTGTAATGTTTTGGCTTTTTCATAGTTTTAGTATTAATAAAATCATAAGCATCAGATTTTCGAGCTGGGGACCTCTGATTGAGTTGGCATTGAGCGAATGTCTCGATTATAAGTATTACTGCTGTTATAAACTTTACTATTACTATAGTACAGACCTGAATGATCAGCTGCTTAACCGGAGGACAGATGTCATTAGTGCCACAGGCGTGTGCCATATCGCATTGCTCGTTTATATGTTCTGCTTGGTAATCACTTCTGAAAGCAATAACATGATCAATAACAAGAGCTCCACTTTTTACTGCTCGATCAGTCTGAATATAACAAACGCATATATCAATAAAACCGAGGCATATAAGACCAAGACAGCGTGAGAGCTGGACGAGGCGTGTGCTTCAGGCTGGACAAAACAACTCGTGTATGCAACGCACCATGAGTCTCTGAATGTTTTTTATTTCACGCAAGTGTTTTTTAACATGATTGTTGAATAACAAGAAGAAGCGTTCGGTCTACCATCAGAGTTTTCAGATATAAATCACATGAAATTCGTCCGCTGTTTTTTCCGGAGACCGATGCTCACCGTGGATCTGATCTGATTGTGACAAAATAAAGAATTTACTATCGCGTAGTTTGGTCTGTAAATAAAGCTCTGAATCTCAGCTCTGTGTTCGCGCTGTTTTCACCTCGCTAAACTTCTTAAACATCCCGTTTTTTGTTCGATATTTCAGAGGAGAAAACACAGTCACTCGCGACTGGAGAAGGCGCGCAGTCACAGACAGACTGAGTCTATAAGGTTCTCATGTGTTGTATAAGCGCGCGGCGCCTCTCGGCAGTCCAGCATTACTGATCGAGTTCAGTTCTTGTGACAGTTCAGATCTATTAAGAAGAATGGCAGAAACAGCTCCAGCTCCAGCTGCTCCACCGGCCAAAGCGCCCAAGAAGAAAACTGCAGCCAAGGCGAAGAAAACGGGTCCGAGCGTGAGCGAGCTCGTCGTCAAAGCTGTGACAGCCTCCAAGGAGAGAAGCGGCGTGTCCCTCGCTGCCCTGAAGAAAGCGCTCGCCGCCGCCGGCTACGACGTGGAGAAGAACAACTCCCGCGTCAAGATCGCCATCAAGGGTTTGGTGACTAAAGGCACCTTGGTTCAGACTAAAGGAACCGGCGCGTCTGGCTCATTCAAGCTGAACAAGAAGCAAGCAGAGACCAAGAAGGCCGCTCCTAAAGCAAAGAAACCCGCAGCCAAAAAGCCCGCAGCTGCCAAGAAGCCCAAGGCTGCAGCAGCAAAGAAGACCGCCGCAAAGAAATCTCCGAAGAAGGCAAAGAAGCCCGCTGCCACAGCCGCTAAGAAGGCGACGAAGAGCCCCAAGAAGGCAACCAAGAGCCCCAAAAAGGCAAAGAAGCCTGCAGCCCCTAAGAAAGCAGCAAAGAGCCCCAAAAAGGCGAAGGTTGCGAAGCCCAAGACGACAAAGCCTAAAGCAGCCAAGCCTAAAAAGGCCGCACCCAAAAAGAAGTAAAGTCACCAGCTGAGGTGTTTTGCTCTGGAAACAAACGGCTCTTTTAAGAGTCACCCACCATCTCATAAAAGAGTTTCAGATCTGCATGTAATGATTTTTTTAAACTTTACTGTAGTTTTATTAGAATTTTTAAATGATCCCGTGTGAGAGCTGATAATGAATGGTCAAATACTAGGGTTGGTAATTTCTAGTGGATTATTTAATTTCATAATATTTAACATCATAAAAAAACCCTTCATTCATAAAGGGTTTTGCCAGTGGTAAATCAATACACCAAAAACACTACTACAAAAATTTTTGTGAGAGTTTGGCGAATCTGTTTTCTTGAATATGCAATCACAGCAAAGAAGTTCATGTAAAAAAAAAAGTTCATGTAATTCGTTTTTGGGTTTATATCCTAATATTTATTTCATTAACATCAAACATAATTTTATTCCTCAACAAACAACTGTATTGTATAAGGGGGAGACAGACTGAGGGGGTGGGGTTGAAGTTTGGAGGGAAGTTGACTGATTGGTTTACAGGTTTAACAGAATCCAACCAATAGGCGACTGACAGACGGGTTTAAATACGAGAGGCTCCAGCTGCAGGACTTACATTTCTCTCCTGAGTTTGTGTTTGTTAGAGCAGAACTAAAATGAGCGGCAGAGGTAAAACCGGCGGTAAGGCGAGAGCGAAGGCCAAGACTCGCTCATCCAGAGCTGGACTGCAGTTCCCCGTCGGCCGTGTTCACAGACTTCTCCGTAAAGGCAACTATGGTGAGCGTGTCGGTGCCGGTGCTCCCGTTTATCTGGCCGCAGTGCTCGAGTATCTGACCGCTGAGATCCTGGAGTTGGCCGGAAACGCCGCTCGTGACAACAAGAAGACTCGCATCATTCCCCGTCATCTGCAGCTGGCGGTGCGCAATGACGAGGAGCTGAACAAACTTCTGGGCGGTGTGACAATCGCTCAGGGCGGCGTGCTGCCCAACATCCAGGCTGTGCTGTTGCCCAAGAAGACCGAGAAGCCCGCCAAGACCAAATAAACGAACACAAGTTCACTTAAACACAAAGGCTCTTTTAAGAGCCACCCACTTATCCATAAGAGAGCAAACTGAAAGCACATGTGTATGCTTGTAAACGATATCAGAATTTGCTTTTCAGATGTGGTGCTGGTTTATGTTAAGAAGTTTTTCTTTGTGTAATCGTGCACAATATATGTCAGAATGCATATATGCATACTTTTACATATTTAATGAAAGTAAAAATAAGAAAATTGGCTCAATTCTGTTGTTATTGTAATCCTATCAACGTTAACACCTCTATGAAGTTGTAGAACAAAGGAAATGTGGGAAATACTGATGTTTTGTGTCAGTAATGAAAGTAAGGTTTTTAAAGTCTTACAAAGTTTTACATAATTTTGTTAAACAAGTTTTGGAAAGATTTGAGCTTAATGTTTTATATGCTTGTGAATTTTGTGGACAGGAAAACGAAAATAAATTATATAAGTAGAAAATTGGGTGGTGTGCTAGAAATTGTTGTATTTAATGTGCTTAATTTGTTTTGAGAGATCATTCAGAAAGTAATAAACAACATATTATACAGTCATTGTACTAGAAATATACCATATAAAACTAAAAAAAACGTAAATTGGCCCTTTGCAAACCAAATCTGTCACACTTTATGAATGATTTCAAATTTTACAGTTAAAAAAAAACGTAATTTTTTTTAAAAGTAATATTTTTTTCTCTTTCTTCACTGGTAAAATGTGTTACTAATACCTCTAATATGGCATTGAGCAAAATGTGTTATGTAAAATATCCTTATATTTGATGCCATTTTTATTTAACAGATATCACGCAGCCATTGGCCCTGTGTGGTGAAATGACTTCACGCATCATCCAATCACATGTCTCTGTTTCGCTGACGTAATTCGCATTTAGTCTTTAAAAGCGGCCAGCAGGGACCGAATAGGCATTGTTTCGACGAACGCACGGGAGACATCAGCAGCAATGGCAAGAACCAAGCAGACCGCTCGTAAATCTACTGGAGGCAAAGCCCCAAGGAAGCAGCTCGCTACTAAAGCCGCCCGTAAGAGCGCCCCGGCCACCGGTGGAGTGAAGAAGCCTCATCGTTACAGGCCCGGCACCGTGGCTCTGAGAGAGATCCGCCGTTATCAGAAATCAACTGAGCTGCTGATCCGCAAACTTCCCTTCCAGCGTCTGGTGAGAGAAATCGCTCAGGACTTCAAGACGGATCTGCGCTTCCAGAGCTCTGCTGTCATGGCTCTGCAGGAGTCCAGTGAGGCTTACTTGGTCGGTCTGTTCGAGGACACCAACCTGTGCGCCATCCACGCCAAGAGAGTCACCATCATGCCCAAAGACATACAGCTGGCCCGCCGTATCCGCGGAGAGCGCGCTTAAGACCGCATTATAACATTAACCCCAACGGCTCTTTTAAGAGCCACCCAATCCACTGAAAGGACACGATTTCTATTATTGAATGAACTTCGTTTCCCGGAAGTTCATAATTGATCACTCCTTGAACTGCCCGTTAACCTATCTGCCAGACAACATCACACTAATAAATGAGCTTAAAGGCAACCGTACATTTAAACCAATTCAGACTATTATCCATGGGTTAGAGTTTCTGTACCATTCCTATTTAGTTCAGCAGGGATGTTTTCCATCTATGACTTAACACTGTAACAACAATAAGGGGCAGTTTCCTAGACCGTGTTTAGTTTAATCCAGGACTATGCCTTAGGTGTGGCAAAAAAAAGTGTTTTTTTACGAGCAATCCTTAAATAAACGTTGTGCATCATGAAACAAAACAATGGCACTAAAACATTCATTTTAGTCGGACTAGGATAAGACCCATCAGCATAAATCCGCTGTCTTTGATGGCATCTAGTTTATATTTACTTTAAAATAAAATTTTTTAGAGAGTCTTTAAAAGAGCCTTTTGGAAAGCTACAAAATGAAACGATTTACTGAAGAGTTGAGTAGTGTGGGGGGGGGGCTGTGAACTGCAGAGGAAACCCAATACGTGACGTGCTGCTGGCACCGCCCTCGTGTGTGTTTTCTACTAGGTCCTGAAGACGAAAGTAAAAATCCTTTCTGCCTTGACGACCTCGTTACATTCTTTGTGTAGATCATCGTGATCAGTTCATCATGTCTGGAAGAGGCAAAGGTGGTAAAGGACTCGGAAAAGGAGGCGCTAAGCGTCATCGTAAGGTTCTCCGTGACAACATCCAGGGTATCACCAAACCCGCCATCCGTCGTCTCGCTCGCCGTGGTGGTGTCAAGCGTATCTCCGGGCTTATCTACGAGGAGACCCGCGGTGTGTTGAAGGTGTTTCTGGAGAATGTTATCCGTGACGCCGTCACCTACACCGAGCACGCCAAGAGAAAGACCGTCACCGCTATGGATGTCGTGTACGCGCTGAAGAGACAGGGACGCACACTGTACGGTTTCGGAGGTTAAACGAATAAAAAACAAAACCCAACGGCTCTTTTAAGAGCCACCCAAACTTTCATCTAAAGAGCTGAACCTTCAAATAATGTATCTTAAGTTTAAAGTTTTAAGGTGGTTCATTGAGTTGCCTTCCTCAAATGCACAATGATGTGAGATCACTTTTGTTGATGTTTGTTGTTAAATATTTATTGAAACTGAAACCTATTATGTTTTCAGTGAGCTCAAATTCTTCGGTTAGTAATGATTTTTCTCTTTGGGATTGTTTATTGTTTTGACGAGGTTAAAGAGGCTGCGTAAAAGACGCTTTTGCGGTCCAGATAACTGCAATATAAAGAGGATCTGAGCAAAGGCGAAATTGCTGAGAAATTCGTTTAGAATATAAAAATGTTTATAGCTATGAATTATAGAAGAGCTGTTGTGAAGAAAATCATTTTCAACAATATAAAAACGCACTGGCCTGGCTGTTATACTCTACAATATTCGTTTAATAATTAAATAGGAGATTTCGCACATTATAGGAAAGAAGAAAATTATTTCCCTAAGTCGAATATTAAAAAATAAAGAGAAACAAGTTAAAGAGCGGGAAATGAGAACAAAGAACAATGAAGAGGATGGGGGAAGGGTTTCAAATGTAAGTTCGCATTCATTGGCTCTCTTTCGGACCCGTCAAACTCTGAGCTGACCAATAGAAACATTTGAGAGGTTGGGCCAACAATTCAACATCCAATCAGAGCACGCGCCCTGTTTGCAGAGTATTTACATAGAGCTGGGTATAAATAACCCTGCATGCCACCTCAAGATTATTCAGATTCTTGTTTTGAGAATTGAAGCGTCATCATGCCTGAGCCAGCAAAGCCCGCGCCCAAGAAGGGCTCAAAGAAAGCCGTCACCAAGAGCGCCGCCAAGAGTGGAAAGAAGCGCAGGAGGTCCAGGAAGGAGAGCTACGCCATCTACGTGTACAAAGTCCTGAAGCAGGTTCATCCCGACACCGGCATTTCTTCAAAGGCGATGGGCATCATGAACTCTTTCGTCAACGACATCTTTGAGCGCATCGCCGGTGAGTCTTCTCGTCTCGCTCACTACAACAAGCGCTCCACCATCACCTCGAGAGAGATCCAGACCGCCGTGCGTCTCCTGCTGCCCGGTGAACTCGCCAAACACGCCGTGTCTGAGGGAACAAAGGCCGTCACCAAATACACGAGCTCAAAGTAAAGCCGAAAGTACCCAATCTGAACCCAAAGGCTCTTTTAAGAGCCACCCACTGTTTCCGTACAAGAGCTTCTGTTCTTTTTTTTTTTTACACGTGGTGCGTGATCTGTAAATTAAGTTGCTTTTTGCTTGTTGCTGTATGTGGCAAAAGCTAATTCAAGGTCTTTATATCAAATATACTGTTTACACTTTTTTTAATTGTATCCCCAGGATTTCATTTAGTCCTGTTACCCAACACTTTTCCCCGTCTGAAAATCTAAATCAATTTTACATGTCACATTTTCAAGAGGTAGTTAAATCCTCTGGGTCTTCTGAAGGACATCTGAAGATCAAAAGTTTATTTTCTGTATATTTTATATTGATGCTATTGCTGTGCATGTCGAAAACAGGAATTAATTATATTTTTTATTTTAAAATAAATAAATGGGTAAATCACTAGAATTTGCTCAATGTCTTAATGCTATAAGCACATATTTAATGCAAATATTAAGGAGTGGTTTCCCAGACAGGAATTAGCCTAGTTTTAGGCTAAATGTAAATTTAAATTAAATTTAAGTGCTATTCACACTGAACACAACTTGTACTGACATATCTTAAAATACATCAGTGCCCTTTGTTTTGCCTCAAAATGCACACAAGTAATGTTTTTAGTAAGGCATGTTTGTTTTAAATAAAGTGATAGTACCCAAGTAATCTAAGGCCTAGTCCTGATTTAAGATGATCCCTGTCCGGGAAACCACTCCATAATGTAAATCTATCATAAAAACTCTTACCAAAATGCCTCCATCCTCCATTAAGAAACCATGTTCAAAAAAAACTAGTTACCTGAGATTGACCAATACTCATTTTTAAAATTAAAATATGTGTGCTATTATATTTAGTAATTAAAATATATATATATAAATGACTTCAAGTTTGACGAATTACAACATGCAAATGTCACTGATCCGGTGGAATGGCCCGTTTATTACACTGAGATTATACTCACAGTTATAATAGCTACTAGCCTTATGTGTATTGGCTGATGTTGTGGCAGAAGGGGATTGTTCACATTTGAACTAAATAACAGTATTATGTGAATCATTACTCAAGTTTGCTCTTACATCTTAGTTGACATTACATCAAGTGTAACATTGTGCAGTTCTGTATCATTATTGACACATTGCTCATCTTTACAGTGACATCACGGTACAAAAGACAAAAAAATGTATTTATTTGTATCTAATATGATAACAATACTATCTTTACACCACTGTTGTAGATAATTTAAATGTGATCTTTAAGCTGAAGCTGATTTTCATTTAGTCATTTAGCCATTTAGCAGATGCTTTTATTTAAAGTGACTTACAAATGAAGAAGACACTGGAAAACATCACATCAACAAAAGCGCAGCAGTGCATAAATCAACTGAATCAGTGCCGGTGGCGATCACATGAATGGATATAATCCTCCCAGCTAGATAATACATATAGTTGTGGTACATTCCTTTAGTTTTAACGCATTATAAACAAACATCTATGTAATACAAACACAAAAACTGCAGCTATAGTGAGAAACGTACAGAGATCTGAACAATCTTACACACACATATATATATATATACAAAAACAACAACAACGACAAAAAAATTGTATGAGGACAATTAACAGTAACCTGATATTTCCATGCTCATTCACATCCTTATCGAAGAACAGGTATTGTTACACAGTCAGGTTTACACAAGTGTGCGTGAGGGGACCAGGGTTTAACTACACAAACGCGACTAAACCTAATATGCAACTTAAATGAACCAAACAAAACTCAATTGAGCTTGACAGACAGTGATCACTTTGGCCTTTAATGGATGGAAAAGTGCTGAATGTTTTCCTGAAACTAAATGATCTGGAAGAGACAACAATGCAAACTATGCTTTCAATGTCTATAATATTTACTCATTAGAAACACAGATGTTTTCTTGTGAACTAAAACAAATGATTATGTTGTTCAATTTGTTTAATTTACATTGAGAATTTCCCTCAAATGTAAATGTATTGCACCTGTGTCTGTATATTATGTGTAAGAGTCATGATGTTTGTGTAGCATGCAGAAAACACTGAATTATATATCTATGACTTTGGTAAATTTATGGTGATTAATTCATTGTCTAATTCATAAAGAAAAAGGTCTTTAGCATTTTAGTTTTTATATTTAAGGAGTAACATTTGCCCCTGATAATTCATTCCATTGACATTTTACTAGATATTTATAACCTTATTTAATGGATGGATAATCTATTATTTTAATGTTTACAGTTTACTGAAGGGTTGCTTTGGGACAGTATGGGGCTGTTTTTCAGACAGGACTTACAGTCGTGGCCAAAAATATTAGCACCCTTGGTAAATATGATCAAATAAGGCTGTGAAAATTCATCTGCATTGTTAATCCTTTTGATTTTTCATTAAAAAAAAATTCACAAAAATGTATACTTTTATTGGATAATAAGAATTTAAAATGGAGGGAAATATGATTATGAAATGTTTTTCTCTAATACACATTGTCCAAAATTATTAGCACCCTTTTATTCAATACTTTTTAAACCTCCATTTGCCAGTTTAACAGGTCTAAATTTTCTCCTATAATGCCTGAATAGGTAAGAAATCACCTAACAAGAGATCAGAGACCATTCCTTCATCCAGAATCACTCCAGACCTTTTAGATTCCCAGCTCCATGTTGGTGCTTCTCCTCTTCAGTTCACTCCTCTCATTTTCTGTGGGGTTCAGGTCAGAAGAGTGGAATGGCTTTAGCAGAAGCTTGGTTTTGAGCTCAGTGACCCATTTTTGTGTTGTTTTTGAGGTTTGTGTTTTGGTTATTGTACAGTTAGACGATCCAAACATGGCCCATTATAAGAATTCTAACAGAGTCAGTCACTTACGGATTTTTTATCTGTTGGTATTTGATATAATCCACGATGCCATGTATTTTAACAAGATGTCCAGAACCTCCAGCAGAAATATAGGCCCACAACATCAAAAACACAGCAGTATATTTCATTGTACACATGGGGTACTTTTTTTCTCTGTGTTTACCAAACCCATCTTGAGTGTTTGCTGCTAAAAGCTCATTTTTTAGTTTCATCTGACCATAGAAGCCATTCCCATTTAAAGTTCCAGTCATGACTGATAACTGAATATGCTTTAGTTTGTTTTTGAATGAGCTAGGAGAATTTTTCTTGTAACCCTCCCAAACAACATTGTGTTGATGTAGGTTCTGTTTGACAATTTTTTTTAAAGGTTTTCTGAACCAGAGGCTCAATAATTTTCTGCAATTCTTCAGCTGTGACCCTAGGAGAGTCTTTAGCTACTCAAACTCTCCTTCTCACCGCACATTAGGACGATATAGGCACACGTCCTCTTCCAGGCAGTTTTGTAACATTTTCTGATGGTTGGAAATTCTTAATTATTGCCCTGATGATGGAAATGCTCATTTTCACTGCTCTAGCTCTTTTCTTAAAGCCACTTCACCAATTTGTGAAGATCAATTATCTTTTGCTGCACATCAGAAATATATTCTTTGTTTTTTCTCATTGTGATGGATGATTAAGGGAATTTAGGCTTTGTTTCCCCTCCTCTTTATATTTTTGTGAAACAGAAGCCAGAGCTGAATGATTTTGTGTTTACAATCATGCTGGAGTTCTGAAAATTGTGAAAATGAATGTGAATATACTTCAGAGATATTTTACCAATAAGAATTTCTAGGGGTGCTAATAATTGTGTCCAACGAGTATTTGAGAAAAATATGAATTTCATAATGATATTTCCCCTCCATTTTAAATTCCTATTATCCAATGAAAGGATACATTTTTGTGAATTTTTTAAATAAAAAATCAAAAGGATTAACAATGCAGATTAATTTTTTACAGCCTTATTTGATCATATTTACCAAGGGTGCTAATATTTTTGGCCACGACTGTAAATGTCCTACTTTATAACAATATATTCCTGGTTTAATCCAAAACCTGTCTGGGAAACTGACCCCAAAAACAAATGTAGAAATAATTAAATGAAGTCGCTCCCCCTGAAAAGTATTTTATGCAAGTATACAATTCAATGGGTGAATGATATGAATTTCAGTATTTATGTCTTTAACAGAGATTTAAAGACATAAATGATGTCTAGATGTGTATTTGTGCTTTTTGGATGCAAAATCTGTTATTTGAATGCAAAGCCTCATTGCTAGAAAAATTGTCTCCGTATCTCCAGACTGAAACAGGTTTTGCATAAAGTCGTGTTGGAAATAAAAGTCAATACGTTGAGACTGAAGAAACAAAGAGCGCTTGATGTTCAGTCGTGACTGTTGATGCAGGTAAACATGAAGATTTTTTTGTTATCATTGACTTGTGTGCACTCAGTCATTGTGTTCTTATGTTTTGGTCTTGATGTTGTCTTCACTGTTTCAGATCGATTATATCATGGAAAGATCGATTCATCTGCTGCTGTTCTTAGGTCAGTGTTGTTTTAAGAGATTACTGCATATATCACAAAAAAAGTAAAAAATATTTCAAAATATACATACATACATACATATATTTATATATGCGTCAATTGACTATATTGTTTGTCATGATCTTTAAAATCATTTAATCTGAGGATGTATGCTTAAAGTTTCAAAGTTCAAAGTTTTTTGAAATAAAAGTGTAATAATGAAGAGAAGTTGCTTATTAAAATATTTTGAGTAATAATATAATATAATATAATATAATAATATTAAAATATAATAGCTTTTTACGTCTGGTTAAGTTCATGCATTTGCTGGTTAAATCTGATTCATAAATGTGTTAAAATATAATATTCATTATTTGTACTGAACTGAAATGGTATATGCACTGTATTATTAATGTATATTCATAGGACAGCACTTTAGAGGTGGAAATATTCCAGTTTAAACGTCTTTAAACAAAAAAATTATGAACATTATTTGTTATTACCAAAACAAGTATGAAAGTCCTTTGAATTTCCTCTGTACATTAAAACGAATGTTTAGCTTATGGTTTATTATTACTGTACACTGTAAATAATTGCTGTAATTATGCAGCTGGTTGTCAGTAACTCACTGTAGATGATAAAGACTAAAACTGTTTCATGTTTATTTAACTTTGAACAAACTGTTGCTAGTAAGTAACATAAATGTAAAATCTACAGTAAATTACTTGCAGCTATTTGCTAGTAATACCCAGTAATATTGTAATTTCTACAGAATTTTTTTACAGTGTAGATAACTGTGTTGTAACACAAATATATGATAAATCATTTTAATAGGTCTGTCATCGAGGGACTAGGGGTACATGACATAATGTCCCGCGTAATATTAATATTTGCTAAACATATTATTTAAGACCAAATATATTTATTTTCTAAATTTGGTCGGTCATGTATTTAAGTGTTATAGATTATTTTTTAATAGCTCACAGGACCAGCTTGACAATGGTAAATACGGTTTAAATAACACATTGGGCTCTATCTTACACCCGGCGGAATGCAGCGAATTATATAACGCAAGTGTCTTTTTCTAGTTTCCACCCTGCGCAATTATCTTTTTCACGTTTAGCGCCATGTTGTTTAAATAGCAAATGCATTTGTGCCCCCTTTTGAGCCCATGGTCGTTCTGGTCTGAAAACGAGGTGTGTTCAGGCGCAGTGTTGGCGCGTTGCTAAGTTGAGGCAACTAAAATAGACTACGCCATTGATTGACCAACAAAAACCTGCTCTAAAGTCTAAAGTCAATGACGCAATATGTTTTTTGTTATTTAAAGAGCGCAGTAAATTATGTGCCTATAAATGCGACAACAACGCGGGTTTGCTTATCACAAACATGAATGCACAGCAACACAAAAACGCTTTTAAATATGAAAGATTAAAGGATTGAATGTAAAAGATTATTATTGAGTCTCTTGGACATAAATGAGGACTAATTATGAGACGTTAGAAGGCACAAAGAGCAGCTTCACCCACAGCCTGGTAAATAAATGCTTTGCTTTAAACAAATGCATCTGTTTTTAA
This sequence comes from Paramisgurnus dabryanus, assembly GCF_030506205.2. NCBI lineage: Eukaryota > Metazoa > Chordata > Actinopteri > Cypriniformes > Cobitidae > Paramisgurnus > Paramisgurnus dabryanus. Next base: position 24,784,244 of record NC_133337.1, read on the forward strand.
ATGTTTTTTTTTTTTTTAATGCTACCTCACGGATTCATTGTATATGATGACTCTGTACCAAGGTTATAATCGTTAAATCGTTAATGAAAGCGAACGAAAAAAACGAAAACTAGGTGGGAAAAAACATTGTCATTAACTGAAATAAAAATAAAAACGAGGCATTACAAAAAAAAAAACGATAACTAACTAAAACTGTACTGTGTGTCTGGCAAAACTAACTAAAATCAAATAAAATTATAGATTAAATGTCCTTAGTTTTCGTCTTTTTCAATGTCTTTCATAGAGCAAATTACGTTAAGCTTTAAATTCATTTCCATGCGTCTCTCACTCACGCGTCACACACACACACATTCGCGAATTAGTGACTCGTTTAAGTTGATTCCTTACAGGTGTTGCAATAAATGAGTCTTTTGAGTCGGTTCTTTACAAAGCAAACGGGTCAAACTGTTTGAATTGGTTCGCAAATCAGTTTAAATGAATTGTTTAGATCATTGCAAAAACTGAATCATCTGATGCGGTTTTGCTCGTGTCTAGAAACACGCAGAACATAAAGAGTGTTGGATAACGTTAATATGAATTTACTAATCTTTTAACTAAAAGCAAAACTTCACAAGTGTATCCGCCATTATATACACGCGACCTGTTCGTCGTCAGAAACGTTTAAACTCGCGCAACCTCCAGAAGCACTGTGTACACGTGACTGAATGAAGAAAGTGCATCTATGATTGACATCTGATTCGCTGTTTACTGTACTGGATGTAAGTGCTTCTCACAACACACACAGGTTTTCAAGTGAACTGTGTCCTAATGCATTAATAGTTCACACGTGTGTAGTATCAGTTTGATCCATTTCTTTTGAGTTTTGCGTTTGGGTACAACATACAAGTCAGCATTAAAGGCTGTTTTTCTTTGTTCTTAAAGCATGTATGTGTTGAAACATAATCAAAGGTTGATCAAATGTGACTTCTGTACTTCTGACACACTGATATTCATCTTACCAATTTCTGGTCTCCATAGCAAACTTTTGTCTTTACTGTCCTGATACTTACGGTGTGCACTGTATACTGTGTGTGCATGTATGTGTGTATTTTTTTTCCTCAAGAGTAACTACTAACTCGCTACTTGAGTATTTATTTCTTTAGTTACTTCTTTTCACCTCTGGTTATTTGTCATGGTCTTTTCTCAGACTGAGCTCTCTGACAATCTGACAGAAATGTCTTGTTGTGGCTCAAAAATAGAATACATGCGGTTCATGTATGTCTTCTTTAGTCTGGTGGCTCATTAGATTTTTTACTGGCACACAGCACATTTTGCACTTCCTGCGGAGTGTTGAGACTGTTTACATATTTGTGACCATATGTACATTTTATGTACTGGTTTTATTTTTGAATGAATATTTTCTAAAATTGTATGATGTTTTTGTTGAGTTATAATTACACAATTCTTTTTCTGACCTTTTTGAATCTTGCCCCTGACAAATAACTCAAATTATGAAAAAGACTAAAACTAACACTAAAGCTAATAAAAACTAAACTAAAACTAAGCATTTTCAAAAAATAAAAACTAAACTAAACTAGCAAACCCACTTCAAAAACGAATTAAAAACGAATGAAAAATGCAAAACTATAATAACCTTGCTCTGTACCTGTGGATATGGTGGGATGAGAAATATTTTTAAGTAATGCTTAAAAAAAACTGACTCTGTCCAAGTGCTGAGACGTGAGGAGAGCCGTGTGTAAATTCTTTATCTCCTGTTTGTTACAAATAAAGTATTTTTAGAGTACAAACCTTTTCTTACATAAGTATACTTGTAAATAATTTTTTGATGATATTGGATAGCCATACATTTAAAACAATTACAAGCCTGCTTTTTTACTTCCATGACTAAAAGAAAACGGGTTTTAAAGGTTTTAATAAAAAAATAAAAATTTCTATACAAGTGAAAAACAACACAATTATTTAACATTAATCTTAAACTGGGGATCTTCTTTCTCCGCTTAGTTTTTCAGTTTACAAAGTCCGTCATCTAAATAGGGATTAAACATAGCGCCAGCGCAACTGTTTTTTAAAGGGGATGAGAGCTGAGACTCTCATTAGTTTATTGCATGTTACGCCCAAAACACTCCCATTACACATTAAAACAAAAGAAACAACCCTTTTTTCGACCATGTGCTCGGCGCACAAACCATTTTTCCTGTCGTTAAATTAGCCAAAGTGGCATCGGACACGGCCAGTTAGACGTTGCAGGTGCACTTTAGACAATGCGCTTACATCGTTAAAATAGGGCCCTGATCTTTAAAGAGACATTCCACTTTTTTGAAAATATGTTCACTTCCAGCTCCCCTAGAGTTAAACATTTGAATCTCACTGTTTAGAAATCCATTAAGATGATCTCCGGGTCTGGTCCTAGCACTTTTAGCATAGCTTAGCATAATCCATTGAATCTGATTAGAACATTAGCATCGCGTTAAAAAATAAACAAAGAGTTTTGATATTTTTCCTTTTTAAAATTTCAAAGACTCTTCTGTAGATTAAGGTTGAACCCGAATAGTCAAAGATTTGATTCATCGATAGGAGAAGCCTGATTCCACTACCAATCTCACAGTCGAATCGTCGCAGATGTGTTATGAAATGAGGAGCCTTCAATTTTGGCCATATATGGGTGCACACATTATCTGATTTCACATATAACAGCTTTCTCACAATATATTAATATACAGCATATTATTATAATGCTGCAAATAATATGTGAAGTAGCAGCTTTCAAAAAATATTTTTAAAATGCGTTAATAAATCCAACAACCCCTGTGACCGGGTTACACGTACATAAGAGGTTTCTATGTTATGTAGCGAATGGAGGGGTTACGGAATAGTGTTTTTTAAACAACCAATCATCATTTTGATAATGATAAGTTATTCATAAATAATTACAATTATTAATGTTGAAATTTTCTCCACCACCCTGTTAAGGGAAATTATTGTTTTTATGTTTAGATGAACTCCTAAATATGAGATGCAGTGTCACAGTGTTAAACTGTGTTCTGTGTTTGTCATGGTGTATTAGTGTTGTTCCCTGAGTAGCCACCAGATGTCTCTTCCCCTCACTGTCACATGTCCCATGAACTGCATCTCCCATAATCCTTTCTGTTATCATTGATCATTGTCAAATAAATGCGATTGTTTATCCATGGATGCCTTCTGAGTTCTGATTAAATTCAAAGTCACTTTATCTTTCAATCAATGCTACCTCACGCACCAGGTTTCAGCAGAATTAATGTATAATTTTAGATATATATTCGCTGGCAAATTTATCAATTAATTGCTACGATTCATTCTGCTAAAACCTACAAAATATATATATAGTTAATGACGATTAATTTTATGTATTTGCATTTGAGCTAAATCAACAATTCCCCGAAATGGAATAGTGATAAACTGGATGTTTTTCGACGAGTATAAGTTTTTAAAATGTATTAAAAACAGGGTGGTTATCTTGTCAAAAGTTAAACTACAAAACAGGTAAGCCGTTTCTTTAAATGTCGGTGATGAAATGGAAAATATCTGCACCGAACCTATATTTATGCCTGACACGACTGTCTTTCTTGTGATTTAATATTATGGTCGGTGTTCACTTTCAAATGATAGCAAAGAGATTCCTGAAATAAATAATATCATCAGGGGCCAGTTGTTCAAAGGTAAACTGATCGGATTTCGGTTATCGGATTGGATCAAATCTTGAAAATGGGTTGTTCAAAAGGGAAAGAAGGAATCTGAAATCAGATTAGATCACAGAATCCAATCCTAGTTTAAATCTGGATCAAACCTTCAGTTTGTGTTGTTCAAAACTTGTCAGTAGGATTTGGATAACTTTGATCCAAAAAAACTGGATTATCCTGATCCCAACAGGGGGTAGGATTTAAAGGTGGATTCCAGGAGGGAAATGAAGAAAAACTTTAAAATTGGTCAAATAACACATTTGTTTCATTTAGTGTATATACTTTTATTTATATTTTGAACTTGACTTGTGTAACCGTTGTAACAGTGATAAAGTAGATATAGTAGACATAGGCTACCAATTAAGCTATTCAGTAAAGTAAAAATAATGAAATATGAAATAATCCCCCTAACAGATTTCAATCACAAACAAAAATAATATATTCAATTTTTATGTCATTCATCACCGTATATTAATTAAAAAAAAATCAATCATCAGAGATGAGCCTGTCAAAAACAATGTCTAACAATGGCATCCCTTACTATACACTTGAAGCGTCCTTTGTGCGTCCACCATGTATTTGTTATTGGATATATACTTTTTTTTGTGACTCAGATGAGGGTTCATAAAAGAAATTATAAATGGATGTTTATGTTATTTTTGTGTTTTGTATCAAAATTAAAAACTCTTACAGTGATCCCATATTGGTTCTTCTAGCTGTTCTTCACATAGCTGGTAGCACATGTTGTGATATGTTGTCCCATTTAGAGCACAGGTAATCTGGATTTGGTAATCTTGAAAACTGTGTATCTGGATCAGGGTGATCCAGTCCAATGTTGCTTTGAAAAACCGGCATAAAAGTAAGATGGATTACCTGATCCTGAATAGGAAAAAATGTGATTTCCAAATCCGGATCATTTTGATCCAGATTAAACTTTTTGAACAACTGGCCCCAGGTGTTTCTGTATCTAAAGTGAATACAGAGATGATCAAAGTCAAAGCAAGCAAGCAGGTATTTCTGTGCTAAATAATAACGCGTAGTGTCTATAAAATCATTAATTAAATAAAATAAATTAAAGTTTAATGAATTGTATATAAAGATTAGTTTTTATCATTTACAGTCACAATCACTAATTATTTGTCATTTCTCATTTGTCGTTTTTTTTGTCCTGACTGCTTTGACGCGCTTAATCTCCAAATTAAATAAAAACACTGAATTAGCCGAGGTTTCCAAGGCAGGATCACCTTTGTTATATTTTTAGGTTTAGTTATCAAAATGTATTTTTGTGTGATGTTCTGTAGATCGTGGCTTTAAAATGTTATGAGGAATAATTAAACAAATGTTGCCTTACATTTTACCTTAAAAATATATATATATATATATGCATCGTCAGTTTTATCTTCGTTTATTACTTGAAAGACTTTGAAGTTTTGGTCACTTTATCAGAAAGTTGTTTATGTGTGCTGCTTGTGAAAGAAAATAAAAGTTACCAATTTGTACCTGGTTTGGCCCCCTCCCAACCCATGCACACAAACATAGATGATTCGCCTATCGGTCGACTATGGAAAGATTTGACAATTCTGATTCGAATATGTAAATCCTTAGTCATGGACACCCCTACTTTAGTTACATCGTAAGACCGAAGGAAAATGAAAAGTTGTAATTTTCTAGGCAGATATGGCTACAACTATACTCTCATTCTGGCGTAATAATCAAGGACTTTGCTGCTGTAACATGGCTGCAGCAGGCGTAGTGACGTTACGCACTGCCCGAAAATATTCCCCTGCTATTGAAAGTAATCAAGGGGACTATTTTCGGGCACTGCGTAATATCACTAATATCTTTTAATTTTCTGTCGGTCTTAGTACACGATGTAACTACAGAAGTTTTAAATAGGAAAAATATCAAAACTCTTTGGTTAATTTTAGCGCGATGCTAATAGTCTAATCAGATTCAATGGATTGTGCTAAGCTATTCTAAAAGCTGAATGGATTCCAAAACAGTAAAAATCAAATGTTTAACTCTATGGGAGCTGGAAAATGAGCATATTTAAAAAGAAGTGGAGTGTCCTTTTTAAATAGCAAAGTTAGTTTCTGTCTCAGTCCTTGTTTTAGATCTGTTTCACACATCTATGAGCAGAAACACTTGTTGACTCATCTTAACTCAGTTAAGTCATCTATACAAAGTCATCTTGTTGCATTATGCTTGAAATAATAGTAAATAATAAATGATAATGATGTTTGTGGAGTTTACTGTAATTCCAATCTGCTGAGAATTTAAAAGATTAATCTGGTGATGTTATTATATTTTTGATCATATTCTGATCAGTGTTAATTCAGGGTTCCCGCGGGTCCTGAATGTTGGTTCATACCAAAATGTTTTTTTGCATAGTTGTGTTTGACACATGAAAACGTCTCGGGTTACGTATGTAACTGTTGTTCCCTGGAAGGGAACGAGACGCTGCGTCTCCCTTGCCATACTTCCTGCGTCCCTGTAACGCCATCTTTGGCAATATTTCAGATAGGGATATACTTCCTTGCTCCCGCGTCCCCCTATCTTTGTCGTTAAGCCTTACCATTGGTTGTATTTGATATACACATTCAGACACACTTACCCCTGGAGGCGTCCCCAAAGTGTCACCGCAGTGACGCAGCGCAAGTTCCCTCGAAAGGAAACTGTAACAATGTATCTTAAAAGGTAACACAATGTAACCTTGCTCTCACTTGAAATGTGTCCCCACATTTAGTCCTTAAATTTGAGGGGATTGGACCTGGAAAGTCCTTGAAAAGTCCTTGAATTTAAAGTTAACTAAGGTGTGGGAACCCTGTAATTTAACAACAGAGATTTTGCATAGTGACTTATCTCATTCAAAACAACACAATGACTTTTCAGATGATTTAACTGAGATGAGTCAACAAATCTTTGTCAGTGCATTAGTATATGGCCCAGAACTGACCTAATGTATACTGAGCTCAAAACTAATGTGTTGTGGCACACAATAAATACTTTGTCACCTGGGTTACTGTTTAGTTTTGTGGTCTGAAAGTTTTTGCCCAGATGACATTGAGGTCGTCCATGATCTATATCTATCAAATTAGTTTTTTGCATATACAGTTGAGGTTGGTAGAGATTTTATCCATGATGGTTTTGTTCATTCATTAGTGCCACCAATGGAGAAGACATAAAAATTTAACTTGTAAGGAAGCTGTGTTGTTGTATGAACACTAGATGGAAGTGTATAATCATTAGAGCTGGCCCTCATTTCAACACATCTCTGTTTCTTTCTATTCTTTCCTCTCATCAGGACTTTGTCTGTTCACCCAGAGAATCTCATGTCAGTACGGGTATATTATGATCCAACAGATGAAGACCTGGTATGATGCACAAGCGTACTGCAGACAGAATCACAATGATCTGGCCACTGTTCAAAGCAATGAAGACTGGACACGTCTACAAGAAATAGTGCAATACAATACAATGAGTTCAGCCTGGACTGGACTGTACAATGACATTAATAGCTGGCGGTGGTCTTATCAAAATGAGAACGTTACATACTTCAGTTGGTATTTTAACCAACCAGACAATCTGAATGGAAAACAGGAATGCGTTGTTTTAAGTGATTCTGGATGGCAAGATAAGGATTGCACGAATGTATTTCCCTTTTTTTGCTACGATGGTAAGAAATGATACAAACACATGTCTATAATTTAAATATTCTGAGTAGAGGATGCATTTGTTTAACACACATAAATAAAATGTCTTGTATATTGATAAAGATAAACTTTGGAGAGTAATCTCTTGTTCCATGTATAGTTATCACAACTTTTAGCCGGCAGACTTCAAAGTTAAATTTTCATCGCAAAATTAGACTGTGTCCATTTGTGCTCATCTTTTAGCTTTTGTAGGCTGTTAAAGAGTCTCCAGGGTCAGTCCCTCCAAAAAAACGTGAATATTAACCAAAGTCCGCATTTATGCGGGGGTTGCATTTTATCAAATACGCCACACTTTATAGCATAAATTGCAGATTTCCGGGCGCAAAATGTGCGGGGCTTGCATGATTTCATAATTCCCACATTTTCAGCAAAAATCATATATATCTTAGCAAAAAGATGAAAAATTTTGAATTTACTTCACACAAGCGCAGCCATGTCCCCTGTTGTCCTGGGAACGTTATGAAGTGACGTGATTATGTACCATGAGCATCAATGAAAAGCTGCAAAAGCTGCAAACAGTTTTTACAAGTTCTCGCGTTTTTTGCAAGTTCCCGCGATTTCCTCGCATAAAATTGCATCAATATCTTGCATATCCCATCGCATTTTTTAAGAAAACATGCCACAAGATCAAGGATTTTTGCCTGCAACCATCACAAAAACCTCCTTTTTTGGAAGGACTGCAGAGTAATACGAGTGGAAGATAATGTTGTATATTTTATCAATACAAAAGGGCTGAACAAAAGGTTTTATTAGCTACTTATTTCCTTTACAACAGCTGAGCAACTTTTAAGCAGTACATTCTGGATGTCTCCCTTAAAGAAACACTATTATTATTATTACTAATTCTATTCAGACAATGGGACCGATGTACAGTACAGTACTTAATATGAAATTACACAGTATAAAAATTGAATGTAATTCTTTGATTTTCATATTTTTATAGAAACGCAAACAGGATCACACAGGTTTGTTTTAATCAACAATGTTACAAACTGCAGTCAGGCTCAGATTTACTGCAGACAACAATACACAGACCTGGCAACCATTCGGACTCAAACTGAGAATAACCTGCTGACAGAAATGATATCCAGCCTGACATCAGCAGATTCTGTAGCATGGATTGGTCTGTTTAGGGACTCGTGGAAGTGGTCAGATGGATCAAATGTCTCCACATCCTCCATTTACTGGAAATCTGGATACCCTGCCATTACAGGGATGAATCCACCTTGTGGTGCTGCAGATGCCAGGGGTCTGATAGTAGATCAACTTTGTGCAACAACCTTTCCTTTCATCTGCATGCAAAGTAAGTTTAGGTTTTTAAAATTATATGCTAATGACATCAGGCTTCGAAACCATCACATATAACAACAAAAACTCTTTTTAAACTTTTAATACTGAAAAAAACTCTCTTCCCTTGTTAAAATGACCTTACTATTATACTCAAGTAAATGCTCACACAACAAATAAAGCAAAGTGAATGACAAACAAATGGTCCTTTCACACTGAACATGAGATGAGTTTGGAAGTTTGGATGTCCCACAGAAAATATAGACAGGCTATTAAGAAGATGAAATTAAACAGATTGATTCAAATTATAGGCACACAGAAAAATGCCAGATAAGTTCAATTAATTTGAATCAAAAATCACTTTTTAAATTCGGGAGCCTCTCTGATTGGTGGATCTCACGAGATGTAATATCTGTAATACTTTGACGGATAAGCGGAATAATGGGCCCTTCACATTTAATTTTTTTTTCCTTTTTGCAAAACACTATAACTTTTTATTACTTTAAAACAACAGCTAGCAATTTATTTATTTTATTTTCATATGCCAAAGTATATTGCAAATAGGCGTTTCACGGTGTAATGCAGCAAACTGACAAGTGAATTTGTTGGGAAAGTGATTTTTTAATCATATCTTATTATTTTATAATTATACACAAACCAATGACATGCCCGTATTTAACATGATAGAAGGAGGACTTCATTCAGTCAATCACTGACTCACTCCTTCCTCTGCCCTGGAGCTTCAGCCCCATCTAACCCTTATGTTAATCCAACCCAGAGCATCGTACATTCATGTTTTCTTTTTTTTTTTGCTTTATATAGGCTCTTTAAAGCAGATTTGTATTCCTTTTTTATTGTTGTTCTTGTTTATTTTCAGTTGCCAATAATTAATTCAACTTGTGATGTTTTTAGCGGAGTCAAGGAAAGAGATCATGAGAGTGGAGGTAAAATCTGGCAACAATCTGAAAGACCCTGCAATGTTGCAGAGCATCTTACAGTTGGTAAGTGGTATTTTGATAAATTGTGGAAAGACTTCATTATAATTTCACTTTGAACAGAAATACCACATTGTTACTCTTGACAGCTGGGACGAAAGTAACACAACAGAACAAGATAGATTTTTGTTCCACTTGTTTTGATTAAATAAAGATGACTGTAGCACTATTTGGACAGAATTAGTTTTCCAAATGGTGTCGTCCTCCACGAAACCTGTATATTTTATGAACCGATTCAGGCGGAATTAAAATTCACAGGCTATTCTTGAGATGGGAGTGTCTGTTTTGTGCGTTTGGGCGTTGCAGAAGATCACTTGCTCACTTACAACAGTAACAAGTGTTTATTTCGTCCCATAGGTGTCATTTACACTGGGGACGCTGGGGACATGTCCCCACCACTTTTTGAAATGGCTGATTTTGTCCCCACCACTTTTTGAAAGCATTTGGTTAAAATTTTCTGAAAAATCAAACAATACCCTTGCGACTTACACTGCAAAAATGACTTTCTTACTTGTTTTCAGTAAAAATATCTAAAAATTCTTAAATCAAGATGCTTTTTCTTGATGAGCAAAATGACCTAAGAAAATAAGTATAGTTTTTAGAAAAAAAAATATACAATTTAAGTGAATTTGTGTTTAAAACAAGCAAAAATATCTGCCAATGGGGTGAGAAAAAATCTAAAAATAAGATTTATTTTTTCTTAAACACTTAATTTAAGCAAAATTTTCTCACCCCATTGGCAGATATTTTTGCTTGTTTTAAGCACAAATTCACTTAAATTGTATATTTTTTGTCTAGAAACTAGACTTATTTTCTAAAGTCATTTTGCTCATGAAGAAAATACGTCTTGATTTAATAATTTTTAGATATTTCTACTGAAAACAAGACAAAATACTAAGGAAGAAAGTCAGATTTTCAAGAAAAAATTTCTTAGTAAAATCTCTAAAAATTCTTAAATTAAGATGCTTTTTCTTGATGTGCAAAAATCTGGTTTTTAGACCAAAAGTATCAAATTTAAGTGATTTTGTGCATTAAACAAGCAAAAAAATCTGCCAATTTGCGAATTTAGTGTTTAAGAAAAAATCTCAAATTTTTGTGCTTACCTCATTGGCAGATTTTTTTGCTTGTTTTATGCACAAAATCACTTAAATTTGGTATTTTTCGTCTAAAAACTAGACTTATTTTCTTAATTTTCAAGAAAAAGCATCTTAATTTAAGAATTTTTAGATATTTTTACTGAAAACAAGGCAAAAATACAAAGAAATTTTTTTCTTTATGCTGAGTATTTTTGTGTTGTTGACCGGCTTACACTATGCCCATTTTTGATGCGCCGTTATTCAATATTTTTCCCGTCCTGCTGTAATGTTTTTTCATCTGATTTTTTGTCCCCACCACTTTTCAACACAAACTGACGCCCCTGTTTCGTCCCAACAGGAACTCCAGATATTAAAGACCAATTTACTTTTATTTTGAAAAACTCTGAGAAGTCAAACCTCAGGATGTGTTGTAGATCAGTACTGGAACACATGAAACCAAACACACAATTATTTTAAATGCTTGATAAAAAATGTAATGAAAATTTAAGATTCAGCAAAATGTCAATATGCAAGAATTTTATGACAGCTCTGGAACTGAACACTTACATTTTAGATGCTGCTATACGAATAAACTCATTTCCAGATACATTTTTAAATAGTAAGATAAAGCTGAATAACCAGTGAGTTATCATCTGATTAATTGATAGGAAAGATAATCGAACTCTTAAAGAAAGTGTCTCATATTCATTCTCACTGTGTTGAAAACAGCCAGCCAACGAACGACGTGTCAGGACTGTTATCTCGCAGCTCATCTCATGTCAGATGTGATTCAAGATGGCGCCAGTGTTCAGGGCTAGCCGTCTGTCTCCGTGCTGTTTGTTTAATATAATGTTTGCCATTGCTATATTTATTTGTGCAAACTGTCGGGATGTTACTGCGTTGCTCGTTTACGACCGACAAACTCTTCTCAACATTAAAGTCTCTGGAGATATATTGTCTGGAAGATGTGATCTGGGAAATCACTGTGGTACCACGGATCTTCCTCCGTTCCTGACGGATATACCGCCGTATTTGTGCCGCTTACCAGGCGTGGTTCTTCGTAAGAAGCGCCATAGAAGACGGGGAAAGCGTGGAGGAGTGTTGGTCAGTTTCAAGGCTTACCTGGCGTCAAAGTGCGTGAAGGGTCCTCACTGTGGATGTTGTATGTCTGCATTCCGGCCTCCGCTGGATGTGCGTGGTCGGTGGCTCCGTCCTGTTTTTCCCAACTCGCAGGTGATTTCTGAGGCCGATTGGTTGGCTGTGACTTCTCCTCTCTTGCGGGTCTCGGCCCGGAAAGGTGGTTTGGTTTTTTCTAATCTCCGCTTGCTGGAACATGCGGCACCGTCTGTCAGTGGGGACTGTTCTTTGCGTTTAGCTTTGGTGAATGCTAGATCGCTAGCTAACAAGACATTTTTGCTGAATGATCTTTTCACCTCACGCGAACTTGATTTCATGTTTTTGACAGAAACCTGGCTTCATCCTGGTGAGTACGCTTCCTTCTCTGAACTTCTCCCTCCTCGTTGTGACTTTCTTAGCTCCCCACGGACCACCGGCAGGGGAGGAGGTTTGGCCTCTGTGTTTAGGTCCATTTTCCATTGTCGGAAGATCACGGTGGACATATGTTATAGTTTTGAACTACAACTTTTTGAGATATCTTCTCCTGCAACTGTACTATGTGCGGTGGTGTACCGACCCCCGAAGAATAATAAGGATTTTATTCAGGATTTTGCAGATTTTCTCGGCGGAATAGTTTTGAAATATGACCGTTTTTTAATTGTTGGTGATTTTAATATACATGTCTGTTGTGAATCTAAGCCTCTGGTAAAAGAGTTTCTTAATCTTATTGACTCATTTAATCTCACACAATCTGTCTCCGTCCCGACCCATGAGAAAGGGCATATTTTGGACCTTGTGCTGTCACATGGTTTACATATAACCAGTTGTGAAGTATGTGATACACATATCTCAGATCATCTGCCTGTTGTATTTACTGTTGATGTTCCTAGTTTGAATTCTCCCACCTGTGTACCCGCACTCAGTGTGCGTGTTATTAACCCCTCAACTGCCTCACAGTTCTCAGTGGCTTTCAAAAACTCACCATTGTACAATCCTGATGACTATAATGTTGGTATAGAGGAACTTAATGATTTATTTACTTGCACTTGCACTGAGGTTTTGGACTCTATTGCACCACTGAGGAAAAAACGTCCAAAAATACGTTCAGAACCATGGCTGAACGAAACCACCCGCTCGCTCAGACAGGCTTGCAGGGTAGCAGAACGAAGGTGGAAAAAAGACAAACTTAGAGTTTCATCTGAAATTTTATGGGACACTCTTCATAAATACCAGGCAGCAGTTAAATCTGCTAAAACAACTTTTTACTCTAACCTTGTAGTTAGAAACAGCCAAAGGCCTCAGGTGCTTTTTAAAGTTTTTAACTCTATTGTTAATCCGCGTGAAAATGACTGTGCAGAACCATCTTCACTGCTTTGTGAAAACTTTTTAACATTTTTTATAGATAAGGTTGCAAGTCTAAGCTTTTTAGATAACGCAATTAAAGATGATTATACTGTTTTACCTGTTAGTACAGCTGTTTTCCGGCAGTTTGACCCTGTCACCTTTTCTTACCTCTCAGACATAGTAAAAAAGCTACGTCCTACTAATAGTCTCCTTGATAGTATCCCCGCAAAGCTAATTAAAGATGCTTTTAGCACTGTTGGGTCATGGATTGTTTCCCTTGTTAACTTGTCTCTCAGTTCAGGGTGTGTACCAACAGCTTTTAAACATGCCATCGTGCAACCACTTTTGAAAAAGAATAATTTGGATCCCCCAATTCTGTCTAATTTTAGACCTATTTCTAAATTACCTTTTTTATCGAAGGTCTTGGAGAAAGTTGTATATAATCAACTTCAATCCTTTTTAGAAGAATTTAGCATCTCTGAAAAATTCCAGTCTGGTTTTAAGCCCCGGCATAGTACTGAAACAGCCCTTCTACGAGTTTACAATGACCTTCTTTTATCTGTTGATTCTGGAAAATCTGCTGTCTTAGTGCTGTTGGATTTAACGGCAGCCTTTGACACCGTCAATCATAAGATTCTTTTAAGACGACTGGAACAATGTGTGGGTATTAAGGGTCTAGCCCTTAAATGGTTTAAATCATATTTGACTGATAGGAGTTTTTCTGTTCATCTTGGGGAATGTTCCTCATCTACTGCTTCCCTTACTTGTGGTGTTCCCCAGGGGTCCATATTGGGCCCTATGTTGTTTTCACTGTATATGTTGCCTGTGGGGTCCATATTTAAAAAACACAACATTTCTTTTCATTGTTATGCGGATGATGTGCAGATTTACCTCCCTGTCAAAACAGAGGATAAAGCCTCAATTCAATCACTTTTAAATTGTTTAAGGGATCTTAGGCTTTGGTTAGATCAGAATTTTCTTTGTCTTAATGAAAATAAGACAGAAGTTGTTGTGTTTGGGCGTCCGGGGGACTTGAGTGCCTGCGTCGAGGCACTTGGTAGCCTTGGGTCGCAAGTTCGTCCATTTATTAAGAATCTTGGAGTTATTTTTGATAGCACTTTTAAATTTGAGAAACACATTAGCTCTGTTGTGAAGGCCAGTTTTTTCCAGTTGAGGCTGCTGGCAAAAGTAAAGCCATATCTGCCACGCAAGGAGTTCGAGAGAGTAATACACGCTTTTATAACATCGCGATTAGACTACTGCAATTCTTTATATGTTGGATTGGACCAGTCATCTCTACAACGTTTACAGTTAGTCCAAAACGCAGCAGCTCGTCTCCTAACTGGGACAAAGAAGCGCGAGCATATTACTCCAATTTTAGCCTCACTCCACTGGCTTCCAGTTCGTTTTAGAATTGATTTTAAGATTTTATTGTTTGTTTTTAGGATTTTACACGGGATTGCACCGCCTTACTTATCCGATCTTTTGAATGTCTACAACCCAGAAAAATCATTAAGGTCTTCTAATCAGTTACTTCTTGATATTCCGAGATGCAGGCTTAAAAACAGAGGCGACCGGGCCTTTTCAGTAGCAGCTCCTAATTTATGGAACAGGTTACCCGTTCACATAAGAACAGCTCAGACAATTGAAAAATTTAAGTCTTTGCTCAAGACTTACTTGTACTCCTTAGCCTTTGGTGTGAGTTGAGATTTTACTCTCTGTTTCTATTTTGATGTATTGTATGAGTGTGTTTTTATTTATTTTTTATTTTATTACTGTGAAGCACTTTGGTCAACTAATCGTTGTTTTTAAATGTGCTATATAAATAAAAATTGATTGATTGATTGATTGAAAAAATACCTCCAAATTTTATTTTTGTTTTAGGCTTTATTTTGTAAACTAGTTTACTAGTGCAAATATCAGTAGTGTTGTTTATCTAGACAGAGATTTTATTTATGTCTAACAGCAGAATTCAGTAATAAAGGATTGATTTTTTTCTTCAGATAAAGCAGAAACTGAAGGATCATGGGATGGAGAACACAGAATTGACATGGAGACTGCAAACAGATGGAAATGTTTTTTCACCAAAGGATAACCCAGATAGCAAGAAACCAATAAGACCATGTTAAATCAATGTTCATGTGTCAACACTGTACAATGATTTTGCAAATAATGTTGAAAAATATTTAAATGTAATGGTAACCAGCAGCTGTGTTTCCATTGCGTTGCAGTATTTTTATGTTCCAAATAGGGAATTAAATATGCACCCAATGGAATATTGCAAAAAAGTTTTTACGCTCTAGTTAGGTGGTTTTTCAGGGACGTCGAACAAGGAATATACCGCAAAACAGCAACGAATGAAGTCGAACACCCACGCCATGGTTTTTGGAATGACTTATTCCGAGAGAACAAAATTACATTTTATTCACATAACATCGCAATACATTTTTGTTGACATTTAGAAAATAAGTTTAAATAAATCTTTAATAAAAACACAGCTAGTGATTTTCTGTTCTCATCAGGTGTCTTTAATAATCAATGAATCACTCAAGTATCTCATTATCTCTTATTGTCACTTTTAACATCCTGCTTGTGGTTCCCATATGATCACCAAGCGCGGTGTTAATTTAATACGTGGGATTTTACTGTGGGTTATGGAGGGTAAATTCAGCTACTTCTAAAATGTGCAGTTAATTATGTTGGCAACCTTTTCACAGACTTTCAGACTGGTCTGACTTGGTGTGCTATATCTTTTCTAAGTGATTACAAATTTCCTAAATTTGAGGATCAAAATTCCAACTGAATTAACATTGCAGCAAACTTTGAAGGGTCATAATGTGTATTTTGCAGAAATGTGTGGGCTACCACATTTGAACCATCATAATGAGGTGTAAGCTGCACCCCTTGCTGTAAGAGGCCCCCAAAATTCTCCATAGACTTATAATGGGAAGGGAATGCCCATAGACTGCTATTATACATTTACATGTCATTATTTAGCAGACGCTTTGGTCTGATTATAAAAGGCCCAGATACTGCAGAATATCTTTACAGCACAGTGTCATAGAAACAAGGGGGTGGGCTCATTTCACTCAGGCATCCAATCAGTTTTTCAGGATAATCATCATGCTGTTAAGCCACGCCCTCTTGCAACCACTGTTGAGCATCCTAGCAACCAAAACAAAAACAGATATATATTTAAATTTGAATGCCTTAGAGACATTGGGGTTGGTTTATATCATTCATACTGTCAAGCTGCCTATCATCGTTGGTCACTGCAAGCCACTCCCTAGTCAACAAAGACAGCACCCTAGCAACAGAATAAACAAAGCCTTACATCTCTGCATCAGAGCATCGTAGAGACATGGGGATTGGGTATTTTAATCATGCTAGCTTCACGCTAAATCATGTTAACTTCATGTAAAGTCATGTTAGCTTGATGCTAAATCATGCTAGCTTCACGCTAAATCATGTTAACTTCATGTAAAGTCATGTTAGCTTGATGCTAAATCATGCTAGCTTGATGCTAAATCATGCTAGCTTCACGCTAAATCATGTTAACTTCATGTAAAGTCATGTTAGCTTGATGCTAAATCATGCTAGCTTCATGTTAGCTACATGCAAAATATATTAAGTTTTAATAGTAGAAGATTTTAGATTTTTCTGTGTGCCTATAGAAGATTTTTTTGTTTTTGTTTAGAAAGGGTATTAGTGTTACAAATATATGATAACAACATGGGCCAACCTTTAGAAAATGGCTATCACTATGTTATTCCCTTAAAAAAATGCTGATAATAAATGAAAACTACAAATGATATAGGCTACAGTTTGTCATGATTAGATAAGATCCACATGCAAAATATTAAAGTAAACGTAGGTGTCCTGCTGGCAGGACTGTGACATTTAGCAGATATAAATGTTTTGAGGCTTTTCATAAAGTAATCAATTACTCTCTCTACATAATTTATTTCATGAAACACTTTTGAAATATGCATTATAGAGGCTTTACATTTACATCACAAATATTGAAGTAAAATAAAACTTATTTCAATCACATGGAACCAGTGTCTGTAATTGAATTACGTAAATCCAACAATTATTTGTTTTAAGTGTACATTGATAAATGACCATTTGAATATTAAGCCCATCCAGTATAAACAAAGCTTTGCCCCAAGAGTTTATGACATAAAGAAACTTGACCTGGCCACGTATTCATTTCATACTGAACTTTGACCTTACACAAAAAATACCTGTTAACCTTTTGTGATGTAAAAATTAAATAATTAACATCATTATTAGGCTATGCAGGTATTTAATTTAAGAAAATAGTTTGTGAGGTAATGCCCACATAAACAATACTGTAGTGTTTATATTTAGTAAATGGTAGTAAAAGTTTTAGATGTCTTAGAAGTCTTTTTTAACTTGGGTATACATATACTGTATATATTATGGTTGTGGAAAAAAAATAAAGAGACAAGTTTTGGGGGGAAATGTATGAACTCTCATATATCTATTACATGTATGTGAATGCAAAACAAAAACTATTAACATCTCAGACAAAAATCATAATTGTCTCTAGACTAGGGGGCTTTTAGTGTCCAAACTTTGCCTATGGTAAAAATACCCACAACACAACATTGCTAAAGGCAACATCAGAAAGTTGTGTGGCAACAAAAACATAAATTAAACCTTTCTGGTTGTCACAACATAATTACAGCCATGGTTTATTTGTTGCTTATGTTAATTTTTACTTGAAAAATAAAAGTTCAAAACTTTAGCTTCGCCAACGTCTGCCCTGAAAGTCCTGTAACATCTGAAATATTTTTTTTACAAATTATTTAACCTACAAATTTGACTTTTTTTACTTTTTGGCTTAAAGCCCATAGGAAACATGATTTCTTCACAGACGGTCTGCATTTGTTACAAATGAGCTTGGATTCAAACTAATGAATCTGAAATTGTAGAAAGAACATGTTGAATCAGACCAACACATTTACAAAGAACAATTTGTATGGATAATGACAGAAGAACATACTGGTTTACCTGCATCAACAGTCAGGACTGAAGCTCACAAGATCAAAGTCTACATTTTGGTTTTAATTTCCTACACAAATCATGATGAGTAAGCTCTTATGTAAAATCTGTCACTTCATGTTGGAGATTCTGGGACTGATTTCCATTATGATTTTGTTTACAATGCGAGGCTGTACATTCAAATAGCATTGCAAAGATTAAAATATTTTACCCAGAATGCCCAGACAATTCCAAGGATTTATTTGATGTTTAATCATTTAAAAATACTGTTTGTGTGTTTACATGTGGAAAGGTTTTTTATACAACTGTGATCACTTCATTTGTGTAATATGACTCGCACAGTACTCAAAATTGTATTTAAAAAAAAATGTACCATCACTATATGACTCAACATGGTTAAGCTCTTAAAACCACTTATTACACGGCTCTCTGGAATGCTTGATTCTGATTGGTCAGTTGAGACATTTGCAGGTTCGTTCTTTTCAAATAATAACCGCTCCAAAATAATAACGCATAGCCGGTACTACTTGCACGCGTAAAATCCCTCCGCCTCAACAAAGATTACCGTTTGGCGCCATCTTCTGACAAACACTGGACATTGACAATCACAATGGAAAATTTCGACATTAATTTTAACATGTACGGTAAAAACAAAACGTTTGAACAGTGGATAGATGACGATTCAGATGGCTCCCCAATTAAGAAGAAAAAACGAAAATGTAACTACGAAGATCAAACAACGACAAGACACAGAGAGCTTTCTGAGACTGAACTTGACCAAATAGAGCATGACAGCTATGAAGCAAACACAAAAAAAACACAGAATGGGCAATAAAACTTCTCGAAGACTGGCTAAAAGAGAAAAAAATGGAGACCGAGTCAGACAAGTATGAAGCAGAGGATCTTAATAAGGTGTTACGATCATTTTATGCATCTGTGCAAAGTGCGAACGGTCAGACTTATTCAATAGCCAGCTATATGTCCATCAGGACTGGCATTGCCAGATATTTTAAAAAGTTTGATATCCTGAAAAGTCCAACCTTCAACTCCAGCAATGCAGTTTTTAAATCTACAATTAAAGCCATTCGTAAAGCTGGTAAAGACATTAGTCACCATCATCCACCGATCTCGCCAGCAGACATGCATCTAATACGAAACTCCGATGTGCTGTCGCCAGACACAGCAACTGGTCTAGTTCGGAAAGTGTGGTTTGATGTACAACTACATCTAGCAAAACGAGGCAGAGAAGGGAACCGAGATTTAAGTAGGGATTCTTTTACCATGAAATGTGACGACAATGGCACCGAATACATTACTCTGTCCCACAATGCAGAGACTAAAAACCACAAAGACCCGAAAGATCCATGTAAAGAAAATTACAGAGGCTGCATCTTCGCTGAACCCAACAACCCCAAGTGTCCTGTTGCTACTTTCAAAAAATACCTGGCACTCTGTCCGTCAGATGCAGACGCATTTTATCTTCATCCACTACGACAAAACCAGGAAACACTGAACAAAAGAACAGTCTGGTACTCTAAAGAGCCGATGGGACATAACTACCTTGCCAAGATGATGCCCACAATCAGCGAAGCAGCTGGCCTCTCGAGAAGATACACAAACCACAGTTTAAGAAGCACGGCTGTGCAACTTCTCTCGCGTGCCGGATTGGAAACAAGAGAGATTATGACTGTGACCGGACATAGATGTGAAAGCAGTCTAAAGACTTACTGGACTCCGACCACCGCTGACAGACAGAAATGGAGCAGTATACTCTCATCAAATCCTGACAACAGCTTGGCAAGCAGTAAGTGTTCGTATTAAATATAACATTTATCATATAATTCAATTACCAACATATTTTAATGATAAGTGTGATTTTAGGTGCAATCAACACAACGTCCATAGAGGAAACTTTTGCTGACTCTACCAAAAACATCAACTTCAACATCCCCGCTGGGACCACATTTACAATGTCACAGTTTACAATTAATGGAAATGTGCAATTTAATACTTGTAAATAAATAACATACTCAAATATATATATTCATATGTTGATGTTATAAATAGTCCTTCTGTATTTTCTGTCTTTTTATGTAATTCCTTTGAGTGTTAGTCATGTGGTACTATATCGTTTCGCGGAAGGATAAAAATGTTAATTAAAAAAAATATGCTAATAAACTGTTTCAAATTCATATTCATGTCCAGTTTTTTCCTTATGTGGCAAGTAGCCGTGTAATAAGCGGGATAATGTAGAGGCAGCCGGTAGTTATTGGGAAATAAGCCCCTTCAGTGTGATACAAGACCCTCCGCTTCGCGTCGGGTCCTGATCACACTGTCGGGGCTTATTTCCCAATAACTACCGGCTGCCTCTACATTATCCCTTACATACTGGACATACATTAAATATTCAGCTACAATATGCTTTTTCCAGTCACAGATATGTGAGTGACCGTGGCGGACAAATGACTAGTGGCGGTATGTTATGATATAAATTGTGAAGTGGTTTCCGTGACGATACTGGGGAAATATCTCACAGCTCTCAGCCAATCAGGGTCTCAGCTTTTCCAATTCGGAGGCTCTTTCCCCCAAAAGTCTTCAGATGGCGCCTTCAAAAGCATCCTTTGTTTCCCGTGAAAGGAAGGATCCATCAGATGGGAACAGCAGGTGACCCAACTCTCTAGGCTAGACCGTCTCATTACAGTTCGCTTTGTGCACTTCAGAGGCTGCATCATTCGAAGACAGAATCTCACCTTCAAAATGAGCATCCTTCAAAGGATCCAGCCTTCGAACTGGGATGCACCCAGTGAAAGGAACAAAAGTGTTTTTTTCTTGTGAACTTAAGCGGAGGATTGTTTATTTCCCGGTGGCTGTAATTCGTTTAATTTACATTGAGAATTTGCCTCAGATGAAAATCTGTTGCACCTGTGTCTGTAAATGTGTAAGAGTAAGAGCCATGGTGTTTGTGTAGCATGCAGAAAACATAACATTATATAATAAAAGAAATAAAGGTCTTTAGCATTGAGTTTTTATACTTAAGAAGTCACATTTACTCCTGAAAATGTATTTTCTATGAACATATTTACCCATATAATACAAATTGTGAATACAAAATCAATAACCTTAATGAATGGATGGATAATCTATTATTTTAAGGTTTCAGAACTGATGTACTGTTTAATGAAGAGTTGCAAAAACCATTGTAGAAATAAATAAATGAAGTCGCTCCACCTGAAAAGTTTTTCAAGTCGTTTTACAAGTCCCTGTGAAAGTCAAGGGGTGAATTATATGAATTTTGGTAATTGTGTTTTTAATATTTAACAGAGATCTGTAGATGTGTATCGTGCTTTCTGGATGTAAAATCTGTTATTTGAATGCAAAGCCTCATTGCTAACAAAATCTGAATTAACTCCGAGTGAAACAGGTTTTGCATAAAGTCGTGTAGGAAATAAAAGTCAATATGTAGAGACTGAAAAAACAAAGACCGCTTGATGTTCAGTCGTGACTGTTGATTCAGGTAAACATGAAGATTTTCTTGTTATTATTGACTTGTGTGCGCTCAGTCATTGTGTTCATATGTGTTTGTCATGATATTGTCTTCACTCTTTCAGATCGATTATATCATGGAAAGATCGATTCATCTGCTGCTGTTCTTAGGTCAGTGTTGTTTTAAGAGATTAATGCTGGTTGAAAGCTTTGGGTCATTTGACTTTATTGTGTCTCGTGATATTTAATATCGTTTCATCTGAAGATGTACACTTAAACAATTTATATATATATATATATATATATATATATATATATATATATATATATATATATATATATATATATATATATATATATATATATATATATATATGCAAGTGTAATAATGACGAGAAGTTGTTTATTCAATTGTTTTGAGTACATTTAACTGCAACAAAAGTAATATTATACCATTTTCATGAAAATCAAAAAGAGAAAAATTGAAATATAATCTACTGTAATGACTTTACATCTGGTTCATATCATGCATTTACTCTGTTGGGAATGCTATCTGATTGGTTAAAATTGATCCATTTACCCTTGGGCATATAAATGTGTTTGATATAAACAGATATAAATGCATTCTATTTAATTTTCCGACACAAAGGGCAAATGTAATATTCATTATTTTGATTGCATTTAAATGTATAGACACTGTGCTATTGGTTTATTTTTGGTTTCGATACTTCTGCAACAAAGGGCAGCACTTTAGAGTTGGAAAAAACACCATTGCCCCCCCAATAATACAAAATCTTGTTATTTTTAATATACATAGCCGTGAATGTTTTGGCTCCACAATGTTCAAGACATAGTTACGGCCATGGTATTAAACAGTGGAGGATTTACGAAATACGCAACCAGGATTTTTATCGCTCATTTAATGTTATCGGGCTGTCAGTTAACCTGTTCAGGACTAGGAGTGTCCGCTCGGACTTCAGAGGCGGTGTGTTTAACTTCATGCGGCACACAGACAGATCAGGGTTTGACATCCTATACAGCGAGAGCAAATCGAGAACAATGCTCTTTTTCGTTGTCATATACACAGACATAAATCGGCACAACATTTCCACCGCAGTAGAGCCCAAGCACAACAGGAACGGGTACACAGGAGCAACTTGTGCAGTCAACCTAATATCTACAAAATAGACGACAAACAGTCTAGCTTAAGCATCAGTTGCACAGGATAGAAAAGAGGAAGATGAGAAACATGTAAAAGATGTAAAAGATTTAATTTATATGCAATGTTATGTTATAAGTACTGAAAACTTTTAGGAAAACAGACTTATGTACACTGTAAAAAAATTCCGTAGAAATTGCAGTTGGGTTGCCGGTAATTTACCGTAGATTTACATTTATGTTATTTACTGGCAAGAGTTTGTTCAAAGTTAAATGAACATTAAACATTTACAAGTCTTTGTCTTTACAGAGTAAAACTAAAAAAACAGCATCAAGTAAAACATTCTGGGAAACAAAATCTGAAGCAAAAAACAGAAAAAGGTTGATGATGATTTCTGGTTCCCAGAATGCTTTGCATGAGGCTGTAATTGTATAGTTTTATTCTGTAAAGATAAAGACTTGTTAATATTTAAAATGTATTTAACTTTGAACAAACTCTTGCCAGTAAATAACATAAATGTAAATCTACGGTAAATTACGGCAACCCAGCTGCAATAACATTATAATTTCTA
Source organism: Paramisgurnus dabryanus (assembly GCF_030506205.2). Classification (NCBI taxonomy): domain Eukaryota; kingdom Metazoa; phylum Chordata; class Actinopteri; order Cypriniformes; family Cobitidae; genus Paramisgurnus; species Paramisgurnus dabryanus. The sequence goes on from NC_133337.1 coordinate 24,807,735, forward strand.
CGGAATTTTTTTTACAGTGTAACCTCGAGTTTAGGGATGGGCGAACTCTTGTTACTTGATGGCCACATCAGGTTTTGAAATAAAGGTGAATTACTACAAATAAAATACCATGGTGATAGTAAATTTGTGGTTACAACAACTAAAAAAATATATATTTAATGTAATAAAAGCATGCTTCATTTTCTTAAAAGCAAATAATTCTATGTGCATTGTTACTATAGATAATTATTACATATCACCATGATGTTAAAAACAGAGGTAAGCAGGTTTGGTCTTTGAAAATGGTATTCTTTGCAAAATAACACATACTGGCTTCTGTCTGGTGTTGGTAAAGTATTTTGCTGTCCGATCTGTTTTAAACATGCAACATTCAGGGGCGGTGTTCTGGACAATGATTAGCTTAAACCAGGAAACTAGGCCTTAGTTTAATAAAGAAATATAACTAGTTTTAACAAACATGCCTTACTAAAAACATTACTTGTTTGTATTTTGAGGCAACACAATAGGCACTGATGTATTTTAAGATTTTAAGTTGTTTTCAGTTTGAACAGCTCTTACAATTATTTTTAGGCCTAGTCTTATCCTTGTCCAGGAAACCGCCCCTCAGGATTTATGTTTCTATTCTGTTGGCGTGTTCATTTAGTTTTTAAGCGCTAGCCACATCTTTTGGACATTAGTGGTATTGCATCAAATAAGTAATTCTGGACCAAAATTCTACATTGTTTAATATAATTTAAAATGGCTTCGTATGTCAGATGTAAGTGCCCAGCAGGCCCGTGGGTTCTAGATAGTTTCCCCATCTATGCTCTAGATCCAGGTGCCCTGCCACCGAGTGACAGCGTGTGGTGCCATCCCAAAATAAAAATCACCATCATGTGTACCTTCTCTGGATCTGGTCCAAATCTGTTGAATTATCTACTGGTTGTGACAAGATCTGCTGATTCTGTAGCCGTTTTTAAAAATTAGCTAAAAACCCATCTCTTCCTCCAAGACCTTATTGACTAATACAGAGCTTACTATCTTTTTCAAATGTTCTATCTTTATCTTTTCTGTCCTAAAAATAACCCTTGGCTATGTATACTGTGTTAGAGGCGATGAGACTATTGATTTAGTATACTTTGAAAGTTTTATACATTGTGCATAATGGCCAAAAATTTGAGAAAAGCCAGGGTTTAGGCAGGTTTAGACTTCAGTGGAAAAAAAGTTTAAAAATTACAAACAAAAACACACGCACAAAAAACAACATGTGGTTGGGTTGGCGGCAAGATTGCAGATTATGCCTTAAAATCTAAACTTTGTATAGACTGTTTGATCAGACGTGCGGTGATGCGATTAGGCGTCTAAGAGGAACTTTACTTCCGGTCTCAATGAACTCAACAATACTTCATCGAAAATAATAACAAATGTTTTGGTTTTATAAAGACAAGGGGAGAGACGGCTATCATGGATTATCGCTATTTGATGGGAGATTTGGCAGACAATCTGTAGTTAAGATTGCATAGGACACATTTTAAACAGTAACGTTAGCTAAGTATAGTTTTTGATACGCTTTATCTATGAATTGAACTATGGTAATCTACTTGTTGCTTATCAGAAATAAATTACTCTGAAAGGATTCTGTTGTTATTGATTCTTAGCGGATTTTACCAGAAGGTATGCCTGTTCCATGACAGCATTTTGTTTATGTTGTTACTGCTGAAACCGTCTATATATAGATTAAGTAGAAATTAGACTTTTTTACCCACTGCAAAGGGACCTTTAAAATGATACCAAACATGAAGATGACACCTTAGGAGCATCACAACATACAATGTTGTATGACATTACAGAGGTTCAGTAGACAGTTTCAGTGAGGTTGAACCCAGGGTTTATTGCTTTATGTGTAAGCTCACATGAAGAAAATGACACAGTTTAAATAACACATTATTGTTAGAATAAAAAAAGTTTCTTTCTGTGTGCTGTGTCTGTGTATACATGGGTCCTTGTTAGTTTTTGCTCACACACCAATGTGCAGATAAAAGACTTGTGGATTCAATTTAAAAGTAAATGCATCTGAGCAGAATCATCATGCTGCTTTATATGCTTGAAAAAATGTCAAATTTAAATAATAAGCAATGAAGCTGTGT
>NC_133337.1:26710260-26810260 GCF_030506205.2 Paramisgurnus dabryanus
AATTTTCATGCCAATGTAAGTAAGCAAAGCCATGATCATTAATAATAACACAATATCCAACATTGTTGATTTGTATGTTTGATTTTTGGCTCTGTGGTGGCTCTGTAGCTCATGGAAAGGCAAATCGGTTCTTAGAAAACTCGCAAGTTAAACCAACTTTGAACCAGCATCAGCACCAGCTCTGAACCAGGAAAAGTGGTTCTTAGTAAGCACCAAAACATTGCTGGTCTAGAATTAAGAACCGATTGGGGGCGGGGTTACTGTGAAACTAGGAGGGTAGCTACATGCTAAGGCTAACGTTGTTCTGTGTATAATGAAATATTTTACGCCCCTACCGCTTGTTCTTGATTGCAATTTCATTTATATAAACTACATAGAGCTGCACGTAGACGTTGGATTCACCGTTTTTTTATGCCTATGTAGGTAAGCAAATCGTGATCATTAATATTGTTTATATAAATTACGTTGAGCTGCACGTACATGTTGATTCGCCACAGTTGGATGCCAGTGTAGGTACACAAAGTCATTGACCTTGTTAATAATGCAACATCCGACATTGTTGATGGTGTGTTTGGCGCTGCTGCGCTAACGTTGCCGGGGAAAATTAGACCTATTCAGTGACGTAAGACTTGGCGCTGTGATGGCTCTCTAGTAGCCTGATTAAAACCAGACTATTCTCAGTAGTTATGGTCTGGCAAAGCTTCATAGACAAATAATTTTCAAAGGGGACCTTGCTCAAATGCCTCTGGGCGCAATTGGATAGTCCTAAAACCAATCAGATAAAAGAAAGGGATGACATATGCACCACTACCAGAGGGCTCGTCGCTCTTGCTAAGACCCATTCGTTTAGCCACCAAAGTTTCAAGCTGGTATATCAGACTTTCGCCGAATCCAGTTGGTAAGACAGCAATAACATCTTTTTTAGATATGAAGGCTTGAAGTGTTGTTCTTTGCTTCGGGATTCAAACGAGTGATGTTTCACAGCGGCATCCGTCGTCATCATTTAAACCCCGCCCCAACGTTTTTGATTGGTGCCGCGATTTCTCAGCATTAGAAATGGGCTCGAATGGCCTCTTTGCCAAACTACTTGCAGAGCAAATCTAAATTTGCCAGAAGTTGTCTGGGTTTTCCCAGGCTAGCTCTCTAGCCAATGGAAAGGCAAACTGTTTCTTAGAAGGCTTGCCAGTCGAATCAACTTTGAACCAGCAACAGTACTAACTCTGAACTAGCACCCGGTTCTATTTAGTGAAAAGTGGGGTTTAAGACAAATAAAGACTTTTTGACTCTCATGTAAGATATGACCAATCTTAATTCAGTGGGTTTTCTGTGGTATTAATACAACACTACAAATGTAAAAATAAAATAAAACCCAAAGTAAATTTAGGAAATTTGTGTACATTTGTTTTCTGATGTATACAGTGGCTGTCAATCACTACTGAATGATTTGGAGGTACATTTGGAAGACATTATTTGGACCTGGTGATTTTAGCTGACAGTTTGATGTGTTGGGTATCTATTTGTTGATTAGTGATTGTGTGTGGTTGTGCTATCTGAGGCTGTGATGAGAACAAATGCAGGATTATGTGTGTTTAAGGGGTGCAGAGGTGTATGGATCAACCGCTGTCACTATCATCTTTCTTGGCTTGTAATCATCCTTCTTGTTTGATGTGTGCGGTTTGGATGTTTGCTTGTGTGTGGCGAGGGGGTTGTGCCATATTATGTAGTGTGTTTGTGTTGACTAATTATCATGCCTCTGAAAACAGAAACCCCATCACATTGTTCTTTCACCTTCTCTCTCTCTCTCTCTCTTTCTGTCTCTCTCTCGATTGATCAGTATAATTTGAAAGCTTTGATTTATCACTATCAAAGTAAACCTAAGACAATATCTTTTAAAACCATTGATAGGTGCACGTTATATTGTCGTTGTCTCTGTGTGTATTGTCATCCAATCATTGTCATCTGCCAATCAAATCCAGAATCTGCTTTAAGGGATAGTTCACCAAAAACATTATTCTGTCATCATTTACTCGCCCTCAAGTTGTTTTAAAGCGGACTAAGTGACTTCTGCTTAACACAAAGTGAGAGATTTTCAAGAATGTTAACCAAGCAAAGCTCCATTGACTTCCATAGTACGGAAAATAAAACCATAGAAACCATAGAACATTTATCAAAATATCTTCATTTGTGTTCAACAGAATAAATACCTCAAATAACTAAACTTTCATTTTTTTGGGAAATTCAACTAGTTGCATCCATGCTTTGTCATCTTATCACATTTATCATTGGTTAACATGAAGCAAAGTCTGGATTTGATTGGCTGACATTCACATTCGAAGTGAATTCGGGTAAACCGGATTGTAAGTCGACATCGAACTGTGCAGTCATTTTGGCAGATGGTAACTTTCTTGCAGGGTGCTTGTTTGTATTTTATTTCAGCAGTGTTTCATGAGCTTTCCGCACCATTTAAAATTGTCGAGTCATCATTCTTGTAGTGTTTCAGAGCTGAGAGTGACGCAATAACCTGAAAGTTTGGCTAGACTTTCCAGAAATACCCTGTTTACCAGCTCATGCATCACGCTGCTGACACTGACATCCAGAACAGTGACCTGCTTAGTTTTATAGTTTAAAGTTTAAAGGCTTTTCTTTTTAACAGTGATACACTTATGGAAAATGGACACCAAATGAAATGTGGCCCAGTTTCTCTTTACAGCCGATAAGCCTTATTCAGTCCGCCGCCATGCTGATTCCAAACCGAGACTGTGAGGGATGGACATCCAGAACGTTCATCATTTTACAAATTTCTACAGGATAAAGAATTTTGGGGTGAACTATTCCCATGAAGTCTGCTTCAAAGGGTAAAAACAGAGTGAAGAATTTTACAGCCAAAAGTAAAGATCTAGTATTGAGAGCGAGAATGGGAATAATAGGGGAGATGTCATTGGTAGCTTCTCTCAGCTCAAGTGTCTTGGGACCCCCAGATTCAAAATCAATGAGAAAGGTTTCTTTATATATGTGGCCATTGAGTGGTAATTCCCACCAAAGCGTTCAATTGAGGAAAAAACTCTCACATTTATTCTTGAAAGCTTGAGAAGAATATCTAACAAAGGCCCCAAATGTTTTTGGCCTCCCACCCGCAGATCTTCAAGAGTTGGTGCTGTAGTGCATTACAGGAATGTGGTAAACTGCAGAGCTGATGTTTACAGAGTTAGCTGTCACGCTAGGTCTGTGACAGCTGCCATCCGCTTCCTCATTACAGAGTCTTACGTGTCACAACACAGGAACTCTGAGTAATTCCTTGTTTTCTCAATTTCAGAAAAACAACAAAAGTTTGAGAACGACAAGTAAAATGACAAACGACAACAGTAACGATTGCAGCCAGAGTATAAATTCAACATGTACTGCTTTGTAGTGAGGAAACGCTGACAAAGTTTTGGGTGCACTTGTTGTCTATGAGTCAATGTGTGTGGGTGAATGAGAAAGAGGAGGTGGTTTTGCTACCGTTACATTTTCCCACAGTGGACAGGCGATTAAAGTTAATACACCATGCACACAGTGCTATCTTATACTATAGGGCGCATTAAATAGCTGTCAGTTATGTATTTAGTGCAAATTGAAGACTGTGATACTGGCGTTGTACTTCATATTATCCACAGTTTATACAATCTTAAAACGACAAAACCAATTTTCTTGAGGAAATTGGCAGGAGAGTGACAGCTCGGTAATTCGGTGCGCGCAGCCTTCAACTTTTAAAGCCTATTTCAAGCATCCGAGATAGTCCGCAGTGTTGTGTTTACACAGTCATGACATGGAAATAAAGTATGCATAATAAAAAGGCACGGATACAGACTTTGCTATTCATTAGAGGTAAAACAAAAGGGCAAACAGCCCACCCAAATAACCCCCAAATATTGTAAATGCATATTGAGTGTCAATGTTTTTTTAATTAGATTTTTAACAAGGAAAAAAAGGGTTTCTTGTGTAATCAACAGCATGCCATCGATAGACCTTAACTTGTATTTAATCTGGAATATTCCTTTAGGAATGAACCCAGAGCTGATGCTTCAATATCCAGATTTACCAATGCTAAACCAATTACACTTACTCTCCTCTTACTGCTCACAAGAGCTATGCTATTTAATTACAAACACATATCAGGAAAGCCGATCGGTTGATCTTTTGTATCGTTTTCCGATATGAACCGCATCAGTGTTAAACATGAATCTCTTTTTTGGACTTTTTTGTCTGGCATTTGTGCATAGTCATTTTTTGAAGGTTTCATACTGCATCAAGGCCCTCCGAACCAAAAGGTTTGAATTCATTTGATAAGAGTCAGCCTGCGTGGAGAGGCCTGATGGAAATAAACTGTCCGCTTTTTTGTTGTTGTCATTTCACAGGCAGAAATGAAGTGGAAAATAATGGTTTGACATTGAATAATCCTTCAAATTCAATCCAGTTCCGTCTTCAAACACTGTACAATCCCTGCATCGTATTAGTCCTGTCAAGGGCCATCGGCTTTACTGTGTCATACATCCCTGCGGAGGGAATTGTTTTGCAACCTCTCTCTCTCTCTCTCTCTTTCTTATTCATTCCCTCTCTCGCCCCTCTTGCTACCAGTGAATAACGCCGGGGGGATTGGATGAAATAAATTCTTTTTCTTATTCCTCTCAGGTTTCATCTGGCACGTTTTTAGTTTTCAGATGATAGACGCTTCTTGTCTCTGGCGGTCATCTTTGACGTCACTTCCCCACCCTCTCTTTTTCCAATCGTCAGCTTTTTTGACATCTTTCTGGAGTTTTTTACGCAGCGCGTTGATGGCGAGGCAAAGTTCAGGCGTGCAGAAAGGCAATATTAGCTGGAAATTGGAAAGAATTCATCCGTGCTGCTATGGAATGAATTGAAACCTGGTCCTCTTCGTCGTATTGATTTCTCCGTTTTGGCAGAGTCTCGTTTCCTCTCACCCCTTTTTCTCACCCTAACACCCCCAGCCCTTTTTCCCACCCACCCATCAAAACCTCAAGTTTATCACAGATTGATCCACCCAGATTTGACGGCTGGTTCATCTAGTGTCACAATATTCCAGTGGTTTGGAAATAATGAGAAAAACAAACCGACTGCTTCCAGTTGTGCACACAATCATAGCTCAGATACGTGCGTTGCATAATGTTGCTGTTAAATTCATAGTTTCAAAGCTATTGTTATTTCAAACAGGTCAACTTTATGGGAGTACAGAAGTGAATTGAAACAAACTGAGGATGCAGTGTTTTTGTACATTGTTAAAGGTGCAGTGTGTAATTTTTAGAAGGATCTCATGAAAGAAATGCAAAATGATATACAAAACTATATCATCAGGGTTGTATAAAGACCTTTTATAATGAACCGTTATGTTTTTATTACCTTAGAATGAGACGTTTTTATCTACATCCCGAGGGTCCCCTTACATGGAAGTCGCAATTTTGTGCCACCATGTTTCTACAGAAGCCCTTAACGGACAAACTTTTTTACTAAGTTGTCTCCGAAGATGACATGTTTTCCGGTGGCGGCTCCCATAGCTTATCTAAGTGTTTCAAAAGCGAGGGGTGAGCAGTGCACAGAGTCATTGGTTGCAATTCGCAACCTCACCACTAGATGCCACAAAAATGTACACACTGCACCTTTAATATATAGTTGTGGCCTAGTGGTTAGAAAGTCAGACTTGTAACCGAAGTTCACTGGTTTGATTCCCAAGATCGGCAGGCAGCAACTGATGGGATAAATGCAAACTAACAGTTTAAATGGATTACAGTACCTTGGCAACTACTTCACTTTCACTTCCCTTCATCTTTATACCTAGTATGTGGGCGTTAATATCCAACACACAATCCACATTAACTGTCATACTTGACAAGCACTTCAAGTTAACGCTGCATGACGTATAACTCAAAGGGTGCCACCCTCACCAACACTACTCCAAAAAATGCAGTAAACCGGAAAACATTAAACCGTAAAGCAGTAATATACATGATTTATTCATGCTGCAGTGCATTTGAAAACCAGAGCCCTGCTGTGTAAAATTAACATCATAAATGCAAAGTTAAGGGAGGCACTTCATAGTACTCACAATGAATACACAGAATAGAGTGCCGCAGGGATTACATATTTTTGTAGGCTATCCCAGAAGTCAGCAGGGTTTCTTGACAATAAAGGCCATTTATTTAATCAAATAGACTATTGAATTATCGCAAAAAAATAAGATCTGTGTTTAACAAAAGTTTATGACACTTATCAACTTTACTTTTATACATTTTGAATGTTTTGATCATCGCTCTGAATCTGATCCCTAACAGAAGTCCTTTACACAGGGTTCCCATGGGATATGGAATTTCTGGAATATCATGGAATATTCCAAAGGTCTTTTCCAGATTTTATATATTTTTTTGTCAAAGACATGGAATATAAGGGATTTTTGTTTGTTGCTTTGAATTTTTGTTTCCATTTATCAAAATCGAATCCGCTTGTTAACTTGTGATGTAAGGAATACCATTTCTGGGACTCCGCTGATTATAATTTAAACAGCTGTTTATTGGCACTGTTTATTACATTATCCAAGATCACAACATACAGGACATCGGTAATGGAAATTCAGCTTTTTAGTCAGTGAAAAGTCAGGGAATTTGACATTTGAAGATTGGGAACCATGTCTACAAAAATGCAATTATCTCAGCTTTTAGCTCAAAATTTTTATTTTTGAAGAAACCTACCCATATTTTTTTGTTAGTTTGTTTGAAACAGGGGGTGTTTTCTTTTATTTGATATATTGTATGTTTATATATTTATAGATTTTTTTAACTTAATTAAAGTTTTTTGAAAATCATAAAAATGCTGCAGCTGGCTGACAACCTAAAAAAAACATTGGCGGGGAAAGAGTTAAACACAGAGCTTGTTTTTTTGCGACAATCCAAAAGTTTATGTAAAAAATGAATGGGCTTTCTGGTAAAGGAACCCATGTCCTAAAAACTTCTGGAAATTGGCCTACAAAAATAAGTCATCCCTACGGCTCTCTATACAGGTCCCAGTGGCAGATTTAGTGATTTGGGGGCCCAATGCAAATCCATGTATTGGGGCCCCAACCTATTGCAACCCTTACTGTATTTACTGTTTCTCTGTGAATTACTTGAATATATTTTCATTCAATGCCACATCCACATTATATTTTAAATTAAAAATACTTTGCATTCAAATGAACATAATAAGACGAGATGAAACATTATATGGTTTTTAAGGAATGCATTCATGTGTTTTAAGATCTTTATCGTTGGAGATAAACAAGGGCACTTGACTTTATTCAGTTGATGGTAAAGCATCATGTACGCCTAATGCTCCTGCATTACATTATGTAAACTGTTTTTATATAAAGATAAAAGTGGAGACTTTGCCTACATTTTTATGTGAATCATCTTTTCTGCTCCACACGTTTCATTGTTGGTTTATTTCCTTGCAGCTTCGCTCTTTTGTTAATTAATTTGCTATGCGCGCATATGCGATAATGCATGGAATGATCTGCTCTAAACTATAATGGGGGCACATTCGTGCAGATGTAATAATAACATTAAAACTTTTTATGGGAATATACTGAAAACACAAAAGATGATGAAGTAGAAACCCAATTAAACAAAACTTATAGATAGGCTTCTGGGAATCTTGATGACTACCAGGGGCAAAAAGTGGCAGCTCACCAAATACACCCCTGTGTTTTTGGGGCCCCTTGGGAGCTTGGGGCCCAAGGCAATTGCCGACCCTAATGGGTAAGTCCGCCCCTGACAGGTCATCCACTCACTAGGAGATTTCTAGTTTTCCCCAGATGATGAAGTGCAGCGCTTCAGACCTTTGCTCTCTGACCGCTGGCCAGCCCAAGTATGAAATAGTTGGTTTATTTTTAGCCGTGTGTGACAGCAGAGGTGACCAGATGAAGGACACGACTCTTCATTACGACGACACCGCTGTTGTTGATTTCTCCTATTAGACTCCACCGTCTGCTTGATCCGCTATGATAGAAAGGAGGGGTGATTACCACTTGTTCGCTTTCCCTTTTCAAACATGGAGAAATTCCCCGAAGTACGGCAGATTGCGGGATCTCTTCGGATCTTTATTCTCTCTGAGCTGATAATACACTCTTAAGCTTCTTTCTCGTTCCGTCGCTCTGTTTGGATGAAAGTGACAGCTATTAGCTTAATAGTTTAGTTGGGTAGTGTTGGTGCTTCGGATCCTTCATGGTTCACCTGTGGCCTTCATTAAGCATCGTTTACCTGCACAGAGGCAGATTGAAGATCGTCTCAAGCATCTAAATATAGCGACGGTTGATTTGAAAAATGTGTCGTTCTTATCAAATGTGCCATTTTGAGATGGGGTGGCAGCTGAGGAGCATCTGCTTTAATAGTCATTGCTGCAGATGGTTGCAACAGACGTTTCTTGAATGTTTATTATTTAAGTAAACAATATGTAAAACAAACATACAGAGAGCTATAATGTTCCACCACCCTATAACACTGTATAATCCACATGCCATATTCATCTTGTCATGGACCATCATTTTTACTATATCGTACTTACTGTGTTTTAATAGCGGTTGTTACAGATGGTTGGAACAGATGTTTCTTTCTTGTTCTTTCATGGTTTATAAAAACATACACAATGCCATTATGCTCCACCAGCCTTCTCTTTTTTTTACGTGCATACTGTGAATTAATTGTTGCAGATGAGGGATGGGAGGTATATTGAATTTTGGTAATCTATCAGATTTTTCCCCCAGCGGGATACAGGATGAGACAAAACCATCTATACGTCGATAGTACATCTCAAATGGGGCTTAGACGCATTACTGAGATATGAATTTGGCATATCGCACAGTCCTTTTTATCGCCCAGACAAACTCTAAGTAATGATAAGATTTGATAAGATTTAAAGGTGCAGTGTGTAAATTTTAGCGGCATCTAGTGGTGAGATTGCGAATTGCAACCAACGGCTTAGTCCACTGCTCACCCCTCGCTTTTGAAACGCATTGAGAAGCTACAGTAGCAGTAAAAAAGTTTGTCCGTTAAGGGCTTCTGTATAAACATGGCGGCACAAAATTGCGACTTCCATGTAAGGGGACCCTCTGTGTATGTAGATAAAAAGGTCTCGTTCTAAGGTAATAAAAACATAACGGTTCATTATGAAAGGTATTTATACACCCCTGATAATATAGTTTTGTATATTATTTTGCATTTCTGTCAAGAGATCCTTTTAAAAATTACACACTGCACCTTTAAGCAAACATTCTGTCCATATTAATAAAAATGCTTTTAGGCATGACAGACAATTGGATTTGATTATGAACCGATGATATTTCACTATCTATTGTGGGGCTACCCAGAGCAATTAACAAAAATGTGGTAAAATTGTCATAGTAAAAATAAAATGCAAACACGCAGAAGAGTTCACTGCTTTTTCACATCACATACAAGTTTGCAATTGTTTGCATGTGCCGTGCTCGCTAACACGTCGCTATTTGGCCTTGATGAATGAGTATTTAGCACAACCGTTCGTAACGCAGTCATACGCATGCGGTGCTGATGTATGGGATAATAATGTCAACGGGCAGAGGAATAAAATATGCCTCTCTTCTCTCGCTCGTTGGATCATGAGATATGTGAATCAAGCAGGGCTGTTATTACAGGCTCAATAATTAAGCAATATTTCCCAATCAGCCTGAGCTGACAGAGTCTGGCAAACAATTCTGCCACTCGTATGGCCGAACTGCTTGGACCGGGACATGATGCATCATGGGATGTGCCACGGTCAGGACCAGAGCAGTGAGTTAAGAGATCTGTGAAATTATAATTGACATACAGAGGAGTGAAGATGAGAGGAGGGAGAAGGACAAAGGGTTGGAAAACTTTTCGAGCGAGTTGTTAATAAAGTAACATTGATATAACCTTGAAAATTTGACTGGGCTTTGATTGATGCATGCAGACTTGATACCTAATTTTTACTAGTATATCACATGTTTGTACAGTACAGGTACACATCTTTTATACCCTGACTAGTGTACATTTTGAAAATGCATCAAGGTCATGGTGTAAGATTCTGGTTTATTCTTTCTTTTGAAGCAAAGTCTGACCTGACCTATTCCCGTCACGTCCCAGAAAATCAATTCCTCCGGCACTCCCTTACAAAACTCCCTAGTTTTTGTGTTTACTGGGTTTTTTAAGATGTGGTGTTGAGGGTGCCGCACAACCTAATATGTGTGGATACCGGCTAAAACAAGCATTATAGAGGGTGTCAAGGTAAGATCCATATAAAGCTCTTATTTCTGTCATTCTTCTGAGGGTTGAAAGAAAGAGATGTGCTGCTTGTTCACAGACCCAGAAATGACCCAACCCTAGAGTTTAACCCCTGAGATGGACCCCTAAGCTTGGCGCTGTTTGCTGGAGGGTTTGGAGATAAAGTGACGGATTAAGAAAAGCTCTCCCACAGGCTGTCTAGATGACTCGAGATGCATTGTGCTTGAACAAAGCCAAGTGTACTGAGAGAAGAGCCAACCAATAACACACCAATGATTCACCTTAAGCTCACAGAAAAGTCATAACTTAGAAAAAACCTAACCCTACAGTAAGTGTTCAGGTTTGACATGTAACTTGAGTATCACTCCGGCAACCATTTGCCAACACTCCAACAACCATTTGGTAAACACTCCGGAAAGATTTGCCAAGGCTCCAGCAACAAAGCATTTCCCAACGCTCCGGCAACCGACCACTCGCCAACGTTCTGGCAACCAACCATTTGCCAACACTCCAGCAACCAACCATTCCCCAGCACTCTGGAAACCAACCATTCGCCAGCGCTCCGGCAAACAACCGTTCGGCAGCGCTCCAGCAACCAATCATTCGGCAACGCTCAGGCAACCAACCATTCGGCAACGCTCCGGCAACCAACCATTCGCCAGTGCTCTTCCAACCATTCTACAGTGATTCGCCAACCATTCCCCTGCTCTCCGGCAACCAACCAATTCGCCAACGCTCTGACAACCATTCGCCAAACGCTCCGACAACCATTCGCCAAACGCTCCAGAAACATTTGTCAGCGCTCCGGCAACCAACCATTCGCCAGCGCTCCGCCAACCATTCGCCAGCGCTTGTCCAACCATTCGACAACGCTCCGCCAACCATTTTCTGGCCCTCCTCCTACCATTTGCCAACACTTCCGCCAGCGTTCCGCCAACCATTCGCCAGCGCTCCGCCAACCATTCACCAGCGCTTGTCCAACCATTCGGCAACGCTCCGACAACCATTCGCCTGTGCTCCGCCAACCATTCGCCAGTGCTCCTCCAACCATTCGCCAGTGCTCCGCCAAACATTCGTTAGCTCACGGCCAACCATTCGCCAATGCTCTATCATTGTGGTGCTATATTTTGCTTAGGCAAGCAACGCACTCAGATTTTACTGAAGAAATCTAGTTCAACATATATTATGCTGTGAATGAATAGTGAGGTAGAAAAGTGTGCCGTTCTGCCCCAGTGCATTTTGGGAAATAACGCACGCTCGTTGGTTGACATTTCATCAGCATTTTACTTCAGCATGCCCAGCACCTTGAAAATGGTTATTTGAATCAAAACACTGTGAAAAGCCTTTTTGTGTTTGTCAAGGGGAAGGCTCATTGTTTGCACGGTGCCCTGAGTTTTCCTTTCTTCTGTAATCTATTTTCTCCATTATTTATTTTATTTACAATAACACAACACAAAAAAATCAAAGACAAAACATTTCCATGCCTTTAAACTGCTTTTTCCAAAAGACTATTGTGTCAAGTATTTTTGGGGTCAATACATTAAAGACCCCAAGAAGTTTAAAGAGTGTCACTTGTTTTGCCCTCTGAGCAAAGAATATTTAAGTATTAGTTCACCTAAAAATGAATGAATATATTTATCAGTATATGCCTTTTCTGGGACAATAGGGGTCAGTCAGTGATGACAAACAGATCATGTCATTTTGGATAAAATATTTCTTTAAGGCCTTTTTAGACAGAAATAGAGAGATGATAATTGACATGGCACAGCCTATTTGTTTGTATTGATCAGAGCAAGAATCTAACATGAATCTCATAATTCGAGGCAATGATGTGAGGAGCAGGTTCACTGTTAGCAACAAGGGTTAAGAGGGATGTCATGAAATGAACGCACTAACAGCAGTTTATCTGTGACGTGATGATCAATACGATGAAAAATACATTGTGTTTAGTACCACATTAGTTCACAGCTGGAAAGAAAAGAATCAATCTTGGGTAAACAAACCTGTAACATTTTCAATTGAAATGTGCCTTAAAGATTAGATCACCAAAAAATTAAAACTATCAAATTACCCCTTTGTCGTCCCAAACACGGTTGTCTGACTGACCTCCGAATTGAATTTTGAGGAATTAAGAAATTGGTTGATTCATTTTCTCAAACTTTCATGAACAAACTCCATCCTCTTAACTTAAAAAAATATGAAGAAGAGTCTCCGGAAAAAAATGCTGGGTTATATTTAACCCAACATTGGGTCAAAAAGAGACAAACACAGCCGTTGAGTTAAATAAACACCAAAATGTTTATATTTGAGCCTACAATGGGTTAAAACACCCAGCATTTTGGGTTGAAACAACTCGGCATAGGTTAAATTACAACCAAACAGGTTGGGTTCGTCCCTTGAACCAACGCTGGGTTGCAGCATTTTTTTTAAGCGTATAGGATTAGTATTTGACTGCACAATTTCAGTAAGCATTATTTAATTGTATACTGGAAGTTGTCTTGTTTATTTTTCTCTTTGAAGTGTTGTGCTAAAGGCACACAATATAAACCGTAAAAGTCTTCAGCTCTATCAGAACAGACCCGTGACCTATTTTTGGGCCAAGCCTCGGGTGTAAAGCAGTGTGAAAATGTTTGAGGCCTAAATACCCAAAAATTCCCAAACATGGTCCCTAGAGATCAAACCAATCTTCATCACATACTGCAGAGTCTATATTGTGTACAAAAAGTGATGTGTGTGTTTGTGTGTATGTTTACTGTGTGTGTATGCATGCACAAGCAACCAAAGGTCTTGTTTTCCTTGAGCGTGTCAAAACAACAACGAGTGAAAAAACACAATTTCTTTCGAAAAGAAATGAAAAAGCAATAGCTCTCTTTATTTTTCCACTTTTCTTTCTTTGAAAGTATCAGTATTTACCACAGAAAAGTTGACAGCGGTAAAAGAGCAAAAGCAATTTCATGTGGTTGGTGAAACGCGGACTTGTCACGGTTCAAAATAGGACTGCGCGGCGACCGTGGCCGCACATCTATTTGTGATGTCCGATGGTTTGCCTCGGGAGACGTTGAAAAATGTGGCACATTCCTATTTGGGGAAAAATGTGAGTCGGAGTTGTTCATAAAGACTACGCCATGTGTGAATTATACAGTCGATTTCAGGGTGGCCGGCTTTCACGCTAGAATTTTGAGGTTCTTGTTGCACAACCAAAAAAATGATGGTATTTCTAGCACAGTTAAAAATTCAGTGCAAATCTTGATTGATAAAATGACACTACTTTCACTGCATGTTGACTTTCCATCCAATGCTGATGCTAGCGAAACACCTTCACCAATGTACTGTTGCTATGGTTACCCTTTCAGATGTTCATAAGCATCCCTTTAGCAAACATGTATAAATAATAGGTACTTTACGCCTCCTGAACCTTTAAGGTGGCTATAATTTTCCCACTGAGATTATGTATTATGTAAATGAACTACTGATCACTAGAAGCAAATAAGTTTTACAAGATTTGAGGCAAATCATAACTGAGTTAGCTTTGCTGACTAAAGGTCAGTTTAAGAGCGATCCTTTGTGAAGATTGTAAAGAGACTGATTTTTTTTAGATCTCGAGTTGTACTTGAACAGAAGCCTTCACGAACAACAGCTGTGCTCTGATTATGTGCTTTAAAACCAATTTTTCGTGGTACTTGGGCTTTATTGACCTTTCATAATGTAGCCGCTATAGGTTTTGTTTGTAACATATAATCAATTTTTGTTAAATTAGCTCAGGGCCTGGTTGGGCCCTTAAGAGGTGAATTGTTTCTTGGCTTTGAAAGTCGGATTTAAAGGAAACCGTAAGCATTTGCATTTGAGAGTTTAATCAAACGAGAAGCTAAATCTGGTCGTTTCTTTATGATCCCTTCAGTTTGCACACTTTCACGATCGATAGTCATTTGTGTTCGAATTAAATAACTGCTATAACTTTTATACCTAAATAACGCTTAAATGCAACTTTGCTGCATTGTGATTGGTTTACGTGACACTCGGGTGTAAATGACTAATTTAATAGCGTCATACAGTGCAGACCTACACGTCATAGATGTGGCTATTCAGGGTTCCCACGGGTCCTTGAAATCCTTGAAAGTTTGTGAATCTGGGAGAAAAATTTAAGACCTTGGGAAGTTTTTGAAAATATACATAGATACAGGTCATTGAAATGCTTGAATCTATTTTATGCAAGAAGTTTTCTGGGAAAAAAATCCATATTATTCCCTGTGTAGGATAATATCATAAAAATTCTAGACTTTTAAGCACACCTGCTAAACTGATTGCTTTAAATGCTTATATCTTCTGTATGTGAATGTTCACATTGTTCCCTGAGAAGGGAACGAGACGTTGCATCTCCCTTGCCATACTTCCTGCGTCCCTGTAACGCCGTCTTTGGCAATATTTCAGATAGCGATATACTTCCTGGCTCCCGCGTCACCCTGTCTTTGTCGTTAAGCCTCACTATTGGTTGAATTTGATATACACATTCAGACACACTTACCCCTGGAGGCGTCTCCAAAGTGTCACCGCAGTGACGCAGCGCGAATTCCCTTGAAAGGGAACTGTAACAATGTATCTTAAAAGGTAACACGATGTAATCATGCACCCACATTTCATCCTTGAAATAAAGGGAATTGGATTTGGAAAGTCTTTGAAAGGTCCTTGAATTTGAAGTTAACTAAGGTGTGGAACCCTGTGGCATGCCCATTCGGACACGTTGGGGGCTCATTTGGGTACCTCCATTATAAGTCCCCCTCACAAAAGATTTTTTGTATAAAAGACAGACAGGTTGTTGTTGAGTTAAACAATGTCCCATTAAATTGGGATGTGTAGCCTCCTCTGAAAGGTAATAATGTGCGTGTAGCCATAGTAACAGACACGGTCTTATAGGCCTCCGGGACTGGACGTGGTTGCATCTGCACTGGAATCATGTTCCTCATTACGGCCTTGATCGAACAAGCGCTGATTGTTGAAATGAATGATCAATAAGACCAGGATTGAGAATTGAGGAAAACAAATATGCGTCACTTTGGGATAAAGGGAGAGCTGCTATATAGATCATATAGGAAGGACCTATATACTTATATATGAAATATTTGTGATTCTGATTAAGATCTATGTTGGAAAATCCAATGAAGATAATATATACGTGTATAAAAGTGTTTTCGATCACAATGCTGGGCCGTTGCAGGATTAATGATATGACCTTTGAAAAGCCAGGGTGTGATTTCCACCATGTTTACGATCATTAGGGTTTCTTTTCACGCCTGCACACCCAGAATAGATGCAGCAAAACACAAAAAAAGATTGGGAGGAAAGGGGCGGGGCAAAATCTATAGCTGTGTCATCGTCCGCTTGCCAAAAAATAACTTTAATGTTGGCCACGTGCAATCCATAGCTAAGTAATGTTCTTGGTTTAAGGCAGTTTGGAACCAAACTCGCTCTCGAAAAAGAAAACGCATACAAATCTAAAACTTTGCATTTGAATCTCCAACAGCTCTGTTAATCAGGTCACTCATTGCGGTCTTTAATTGTTTCTTTATCCTCCTGAGCCAATTAAACAGCCGAACGCTCTTCTGCTGAGTTAGCTTCAACCCAAAAAGAGCCCCAGGGTTCCCTCGCTCAACTACTATCGTTTATAATTGCTTAAACATCTTCCTTAACCATTATAAGCCTTGGCACCCACTTCACACAATAAACCCCAACGTGGCCATCAGGTCTGATATCACCCTGAAGGGTTTTTTTTTGCAATGTTCTCCTGTACAGTATCTTGCTCATTAGGTGGATACTTAAGGACATGAAATATAAGAGACAAAACACGAACTACGTAGGAATTATCTCATGCATGAGCAGTCAGCCATTAGCCAATCAGAATCAAGTATTCCACAGGTATTTTTCAGGTATTTTTATAACCCCTTGTGGTAAAAAATCCCCTCCACACATGCTTGGTCCAAAAGAAATCTCCGCCTACATGAACACGTAAAAAGCAAGAGCATGCCACACCAGCAAGCGGTGATATAACCCTAATCGTAAAGCAACATTGGCCAATCAGAAGCCTTAATCAGAGGCAAAAACCCCGGTTGTACTGTCTACATGACAACACTGCAACCAGCATTTCTGAAAAACCTCACCCTGGCAGGGGTTTTCAAAAATGTTCGGTTTCAGTGACGTGATACTGCGTTTCCGTGTGGACGAACAGCCGAACCGCGTAAAAAGTCACAGTTATAAAAATACCCACGTCTGTGAGGACAAGGCGAAAGATTGATCGTTTTGAAGAGGGGAGGAGACGAAAGTTTTTCATTTCAAGTTCATTGCGACTTCAACAAAATAGTAGTTAAACACCTACTCGATATCATTTTGTTTCATTAGTTTTCTATTTGTCAGGAATTGAAAAGGATAGCAAACATTGTATATTCAGGTCAAAATCATTTAAACGCACGTCACATCAGACTCATCTGTTGAATGTAAGCACTTGTTCATTTTCAAGGGATTTTTAGGAGCAGATGTTGTGGACAACTGTGTGCACCGAATTTAATCTTAGAAAGCGACAACTCAGATTAAAGGATTTAAGCTTGAACTACTTAAAGTTTATCCAAACTTTAGCATGACCTGAAAGTGAAGTGTTATTTCAGCTTCCATGTGTTGCAGCTTTCTGCCAGTAATGTCATTTTACCTGAGAAATAAGATTTTAACACCTGACAAAGTTTCATCCACAGGGAAACATTATGGTGTATAAGCATTATTTAATTCATTAATAATGCAGACTTTCACCATGTTTTTTTTACCATCACGTTTTGTTTCCTTTTAAATTTTACTGACATATAATGCATGATTTTCTCATCACATTAGTTGCACCCTGCCATTATTGGGAGACATGGGATATATTTTAAATGCATATTTGTTAACACCCTCATCTCTGGCATTTAGCGACTGTGAATCATCGGGTAGATGAATACAAGCAGTAATTTATGAAAGTCTTTCTCATTTATTTACCATCGTTGGCTTTACTCCCAGTGCTCTGAGGAGGGGACGCTATCGACCGCTGCCAGTTTCCTAATTTGTATTTCTGCGCACCGGTGCATTTTTGGCTGGTTTTGGTTTATGATAAATAAAAATAAAGGCAAACTTTTCCTGTCTTATATTTTTTTACTCATTTGTGATTTGTTGTTCGTTTGTTCTTCTCTTTTTTGCCTTTGAAGTCTGAACGACTTCTTTTACTAGTTGTGCCCAAATCTTTTTGACACAGCTTGACAAAACTCTTGTCATTTGTTACAGATCTGACATCTTCTGGAGTCTCGCACCTCAGCGAGCATTGCGACGTGACAAATCGAGAAAGCTTGCTGTGTCGGTTGTAGTTTCACTTTTGTTCTTGGGATGGCAAAAACGAGGTCTTTTTAATCCGGCCCTTGAGCATAAATGTATTTTACACAAAATGGAAAATTAAATCCAGTTTAAGGTACCTGCTGTGCTATGCATTTTTGAATGAAGTTAGGTATGAATCAGGCGTGCGTCTCAACGCTGACAGGATTATAGATTGTGCTCTTTATTTGACTGACACAATTAACATTGCGTTTGTACCATGGGGCCATGAAATGGTGTTCGATGCATTTTCTATATTGTAAATCGTGGCAGTAACAATTCGTGAATAAAGTATTTTATGTGGACATAAATCCAAATGCATAAACTGTATATACAAGCACACTTGGAAAAGTATAAAAGGCCATTTAAGTACCAGACAGTAGTGGTTTATATACTGTAAAGTGTACAAAAGCAAATGATTACAAAATCTAGAGTATTTGTAAACATTTATAAAGTCTTACTAGTGTAATGACCTCAAACTAAATGGGTTAAGTACTCATGATTAAGATTCTTTCAGTGGAGAGTTACTTTATGATTTCTTCACATTTCGTCAGCTCTGTTCGTAGACGTGTAATTGAATTCGTCTGCTGTTTTATTACAGATAGACGTATTGTACATCCTCCTCAGTGTCTTTTATTAATTTTTGTAATTAATTTTCAGCTTCATTCTGTTTGATCACAGCCAACTTCAAAATGATCAGCAAACTTACAACTTCAGGCCGGATCCGGCCCAGAGTTATCTGCTGTATAGGGTTTTAGGATTTGCTTTGCGTTTAAATGCTTTATCGTGTCCTAGGTTAATAATATGCATGAACAGCTATGCCACTTGTAGGTTCATGCACCAGAAAAGTGCAAACACTGTAGCTCTCCAAAGTTTGATCTGTTTGTTAAATCATACATTTTAAATCCATTATATTTTCATTCCATACTCAAGATTTGAAAATTGCTCTTCTTCTTTCTAATCTCACATGAAAGCTGTCAACATGTGCATGTTTTGTGGAAACATAAGATTCGGTCACTGCAGTATAAGCACATGTCGTGATGTACGCAAGCTTGTGTTTGTTTTTGAGATGGGGGTATTTGTCTGTATTGCGCCCCTGCGGTGCCGGCTCAGCGGGGCTGGGAAATAACAGATGTACTCTTTATGTTTACATCTCTGGAGGCCAGCACACGAGTACACAGACATACTGACGATGTTGTCGGTATAGAAAGAGAGAGAGAGAGAGAGAGAGCTAGAGAGATTAAAAAAAAGTCCTCAGTGGTTCTTCTTATCAGTTCACATGCATTCGTCTCCATGCTGACAGGCAGAGGAAGATAATTAAACTTCCCCCTGATAACTTCAACACGTTTCTAATTTACTTTTCTCATGATTTATTGTGATAAGTTGTCTCGTGAGTTACACACGACACAACGGGTGAGTTAAAGTCCAGCATTAGATGTATTTGTGCAACCAGCTGCACAGATTTTTCTTCACACACGTCAGGATAAAGCTCGGTCTGATACATCACTCGTTTTCTCTCCGCACACGTAAGCAGCGGGTAAGCAGCCCGTGCTTATTTTATCTTATTAACAAGTTGTAATATTCACGCCGCCCACATAAGCAGCACGGCTCTAGCCACGGTGAACTCAGCAGAAAATGCACTTCACACCTATTTATTAGCACATTTATTTCAGTATGAAACAGCATACTGTAATAACAAGCAAAGGAAAACCATTTCCAGCAGCTTCTTAATCATAAGGAGGGGAAAATTACAATGTTTTGCAAAGAAAGTCGGCTGTGTTTTATTATAAAATAATATTCAATATTTACATTTGAACTGAAGCATGAAACAGGATTTAGAAATATTCAGACTCAAATAATTTCTAGCTTTTAAGACTTAATTCACAGTTAAAAGAAATAGTCAAAAGTAAACATAAAGAGGTCATTTAAGTACCTCAAAGTTACGTATTGGTACCAAATGTATCCATATCTGTATCTATATTGTACATATTAGGACCCATTTTTACCCAATTTTTTTCTGACAGTATACAATAGTTGTAGTTTTTAAGATTTTTAATATAGTAGTAAGCCAGTAGCCAATAGTGATGAATAACGATAAACAACTGTCTTTTTTATTGAAATATTTTATAAAAGATTTATAAAAAATTTGTATGCATGTTGTGTGTTTTGGAGTATAAACCAAAGCTCAAGTGCAAAGTTTATTAAGACAGTGACTACAAAATATAACCGCAAATGATAATCAACAAATATTAATAACAGATCAAATTGTTGTCCATGTATGCTTTATTACCTGTGAGCTTACTCATTTTTTGTATATTCAAATAAAACCAAGATTCCCTGATGCAAGGGAGGGGGGGGGGGCGTGGTGGTATTATTGCTGTGGGTCCTCCAAATATTGTTTGAGTTCAACAGTTTTGAGAAACATAAAATGTGTTAAATGTGTTAAAAGGCTAATAGAAATGATTACAAAACTTTAAAAGTTAAAATCTATTAAGTAAATTCAGAATGTTATGTAGTGTGCAAACTGTATGTATCCGTGTATACGAAAATAAAATGTTAATATCTTTGTGAGAAAACCATTATAATCCAGGGCCCTATTTTAATGATCTAAGCGCATTGTCTAAAGCGCACAGCGCAACGTCTAAATGGGCGTGTCCGAATCCACTTTTGCTAATTTAACGACGGGAAAAAATTTTTTTGCGCCGAGCGCATGGTCGAAAAGGGTAGGTCCTATTGTAATGGGAGTATTTTGGGCGTAACGTGCAGTAAACCAATGAGAGTCACAGCTCTCATCCCCTTTAAAAGCAAGTTGCTCTTGCGCTATGTCTAATCCCTATTTAGATGACTGACTTTGTAAACTGAAAAACTAAGCGTAGGAAGAAGATCCCCAGTTTAAGATTAATGTTAAATTGTTTTTCACTTGTATTGAAATTGTTATTTTTTTTATTAAAACCTTTAAAACCCGTTTTCTTTTAGTCATGGAAGTAAAAAGCAGGCTTTTAATTGCTTTAAATGTATGGCTATCCAATATCATCAAAAAATAATTTACAAGTATGTAAGATAAGGTTTGTACTCTAAAAATACTTTATTTGTAACAAACAGGAGATAAAGAATTTACAAACGGCTCTCCTCACGTTTCAGCACTTTGGACAGTGGTTTTTTTAGCAAAGAGTTTTTTTAAGCATTACTTAAAAATGTTTCTCATCTCACCATATCCACAGTTACAGAGTAATCATATACAATAAATCCGTGAGGTACCATAAATTTTTTTTAAAAAACAGACGCATTTGTTCAAAGCAAAGCATTGAACAAATTGAACAAAGCAAGAGCCAAATTTCTATGACCTAATTTTTCACGTGCTTGCAGAGAATGGTTAACCAAAACTAAGTTACTGGGTTGATCTTTATCACATCTGGTATGTCCCCTTTAATTTGAAATATGTAGCGGGGGTCCCTGCTCCTCCTTTCTATCCATTAGGGGTCCTTGGCCTGATAATGGGTTGCCTATTTGCCAAATTATTTTGTCTAATTAATACCTCTAAGTTTAGTGTGTTGTACCATGCACCTCATGTTTTGATGTATATTTATTTAAAAGTAAATATTATACATCACTTTTGCCTACACTGTTCTTCTGTATGCGGTATTTCAAGAAATATTAGATGCTATGATCAGTTTGAAATTCCACCTACCTTATAGAAGCTGTATGTTAAATTGTGTGTAATATCCCATTGATTGAATTGCAAAGCCTTAATTCGGTTCAAATGTATTTTAAAGCCTAATTGTAAATTCAGATTTCCCCCCCCAATCCTGCTGTGTAGCTGCAAGCGGAGAGTAAAGCTCGTATGCCCATGTTTTGCTAGCCCACTCTTGTGTTTCAGTATGCAAATGTGTTTATCTATTTTCTGATGTTTTTGGCAGCTGTGATCCACAGTAAGAGATGCCATGCTATGCAAACACAGCGTCATTCATGCCTTAGAGACCATTGTCTTAACTGGGGTCTATTCACACGTGCCCACATGTGTTGGCGTGCGTTTAATGTACTAAATCGCAACATTGACTGCTGTCGAAAGACTAACCAGTGGAGAATCCAACACACGACTACTGTTAGCCAAAAGTCTACCCTGATCTTCATCTAAGATTCGGTTGGTTTTGTTTGTGTCTCCCGTTGTGCATAAGCCCACTTATTCTTAACCCAGCATTGGGTCAGAAAGGGACGAGCCCAGGTCTTGGGTTAAATTAACTAAGAAACCCCAGCATGGGTTAAATTACAACCCAAGGGACCAGGTTCCTCCCTTTTTGACCCGACAAAACACTGTACCTCTCCATTTGTCTGTCAAACTGTTTGCCTCTTTGTAATGTTATCATAAACACTGACTAAACTGTAGCTTTTGACAGCTTTTGGGCTATTGAGGGTTGAATTTTCTGTTTGCTTTGTTGGCAGATAAACTTAGTACATTGCTTTACATTGGTGATCAAGATGGGCATCCATTAAACAACAGAGCAGAACAGAGGTCTGAAAAGTTTTGTGAGTAATAATCAATATAGGGACTTTTGTTATTTTAGTCACAGAAAACAACAAAAAGAGAATTAAACAAACAGATAAAAAAAATGATTGATTATAAAGTGGTTCTTTGACAATAAAGGAGTCAATATCATGAGGAATCACATTTTCATTGATTTTTAAATGAAAAAAGTTTAATGTACTATGAAAACAAAATGTATGTAATCCAAACTTTAGGCCATATGTACTTCATGCAGTACTGTACAGGTATGTCAACCTATGGCCAATGCACAGTGTTTTGCACTGTTAAGTTGGACAGTTGTCAAAAACATGTTGTCAAATGTAGGGTTGTTTTAACCCATGGTTGAGGCAAAATGATCAACCCCAACAGTTGGGTAAATTTCAACCCACATAATGGGTGTTTTAACCTACAGTTTGGTAACAACAATCCAGCATAGGGTTATTTACAACCAAACAATTGGGTTTGTCCATATTTGCCCCAACTATGGGTTGAAACATCAACATTTTTTTTTTTGAGTGCATGTTCCCATTAGGTACAGATGAGTATGCATTTGGTACCAATACTCACCTCCTGAGGTACTAATATGAACTTTTTAGGTTCAAAGGTGTAATCTTTGAAAATGGACCACCCCAGTGACAGCTAAGGACCATTTTTTGACCATTTTTTTCTGTGCAGCCCATTTCATCCTACTCACTCTACATTCTGCTGGGTTATTTTTAACCCAATGTTGGGTAAATATTGGACTGAACACATGTTGGGTTAAAAATAAACCTATGCTGGATTCTGTTAACTCAGCCATGAGTAATAACAACCAAGCATTGCGTTGGAACAACCCAGCATAGGTTAATTTGGTTTATCTGTCCAATATTTACTCAACATTGGGTTAAAAATATCCCAGCAGTATTAAGAGGGCCAAAATGCAATGCATGTTGTAAAAAGGGGCTGTTTTTCAAAATGGTGATGTTAATATTTTGTAATATATGATATGATAATTTGCTTTGTTTTTAATAAAATAATAAAACTTTTTCCACACTGTAAAAGGCATCTATGTGGTTTAACAATGGAAATCAATCGGTTATCATGATCAGATGGCAGGCAGGAGAGAAGATTCATTCATGCCGTCCACTGGATCACTGCGTCAGTGAGGAGTGAATGATAAATGATGATTTTCAGTAGAAGAGAGCAAATCAATCCAAATCATTTTAGAAACCTTTCATCAGCGTTTCATCAATGTCTCTGTGGGCAAACGCGGAACAGACAGAGAGAAATGGAGGGCTGATCGGCTAAATCATATAGTGTTAAAATGCTCTTTATTGCAAACCGAGCATGGTCTACACGTTCTGAATAAAATGCATTGTTCTTTCTTTTCAAAGATTTCTTTACTTTGAATATGACCAATATTGTTTGAAATATGAAAGTAGTGGCGTGCCATTGCCGTGTTGCATCAGTACTTTCTTTTACACTGAACTCTTGGGTGCCCTATTAAGCATTAAGCTTAGCCCTAATGTACTGCAATTATATTGAATCCACCCAACCAGATATTAAATGAAATTATTTCCTTTTGTGTTTCAAAGAATCGCAGTCATAATAGGTTTTACATGAAGCAGATTAAAAGGCGGAAGAATTTCATTTTCACAGTGGTGAAATTTCTTTAAAGATTTTATCATTTAATAAAGTCACTCGGTTTATATTTCATGACCCACATTGAGTTTTTTATTGCCGACAACCTCGCCTTTGCTCAAAAAATTTAAATCTGAAGGAAAACATTTAAGGAAAATACTGAAGTGAATCTGCCGACTTGTAAAATTATCTTAAAGGAATAGTCCATTTTCTTAAAAGAAAAATCCAGATAATTTACTCACCACCATGTCATCCAAAATGTTGATGTCTTTCTTTGTTCAGTTGAGAAGAAATAATGTTTTTTGAGGAAAACATTGCAGGATTTTTCTCATTTTAATGGACTTTAATGCACACCAACACTTAACACTTAACTCAACACTTAACAATTTTTTTTCAACTGAGTTTCAAAGGACTATAAACGATCCCAAACGAGGCATAAGGGTCTTATCTAGCGAAACGATTGTCACTTTTGACAAGAAAAATAACAAATATACACTTTTAAACCACAATTTCTCGTCTAGATCCAGTCCTGAAAGCGTCAGCGTGACCTCACTCAATACGTCAAGAGGTCACAGAGGACGAACGCGAAACTCCACCCCAGTGTTTACAAGTGTGTTAGAAGAGGACCGTTCCGACGTTGTTGTATGTGGAATGATATAATGAATGTCTTTGTGTCAGTTTATTGTTTAAAATGGTCCGCAAATGTGCGTTTTATATATGTAACATGTGACCTCCCTACGTCACTATGCATTTATGTTAGGTCGCGCTGGACTGGATCTAGACGAGATATTGTGGTTTAAAAGAGTATATTTCTTATTTTTCTTGTCAAAAATGACAATCGTTTTGCTAGATAAGACCCGTATGCCTCGTTTGGGATCGTTTATAGTCTTTTGAAACTCCGTTTAAAAAAAACGTTACGTGTTGAGTTAAGTGTTAATTGTTGGGCTCTATTAAAGTCCATTAAAATGAGAAAAATCCTGCAATGTTTTCCTCAAAAAACATTATTTCTTCTCGACTGAACAAAGAAAGACATCAACATTTTGGATGACATGGTTGTGAGTAAATTATCTGGATTTTACTTTTAAGAAAATGGACTAATCCTTTAACTTGAAACAATTGCTCTTCTATGTCTCACAAGGAGAAACACTGTAATTCAATAAACATTAAAGTCCCCATGAAATCAAAACTGACTAAACTTAGTTTTAAACAGAATATTTTAGTGTTTTTTTATAAACCGTTTATTTCTATTTCATGTGCCCTAATAAACTTCTAAAAAGTTTATCTGAAAATGTACTTCCCACTTGTGGCGATCCTTTTCTGATGATGTCAGCTTGATGGCTTGGGCGGGAACATCCATTAGCTCCACCCCCTCAAACTATTAGTCTATTGGGAATTCTATTTTTGACTGAAACTTTTCTAAATCCAATCGATTCATAGTGGAAAACACAAGCCACATCCCCCATTTACATTTTACTCTGAAATGAGTCATAAGACGGAAATAAAGCTGATTGCGAGTTTCTATTCATAGAGACTTTAAGTGTCATCATTCGAGCTTATTTATTATTTAAAGAAATAGAGTTGCCCTAAGTCAATTTGTATGTACATCTCTGTAATGACTCCCACAACCTCCTAAAGATTTTAGGAAGCTGGGCAGAAGACTGTCAGTTGGCATGGAAACTAAAATTACATTCAAACGTTACAATCATTTATTTTAGTCGCAAACATCTTTAGGAGTTCTAGCTATTTAAAAAGGACCCTTAATGTCCAGATGTCTAATTACTGCACACTTTCTTCCCTACGTTTTTGTAAGTTTGCAGTGTTTTAAAGATTTGAATCTGTTAGGTGCATTTTGTGTGTTTGATGTATAAATGTGGAAAAGCAAACGCCGCAGGACACTCTGGTGTCTGTGCAGGAAGTGCCTTCTGCATTCTCAATCTAATTCCAAAACACAGCAGTACAAACCTGCTGCCATATAACTACTGAGAACTTCTCTTTTCCACACACTATTCTCTCTACCTTTCCTCTATTGTTTACTGTATAAATAATTTCTGTTCTTTTCTCTTGGTTTAGGAATGAAAACTTAATCTGGCTTACTTTTGGGGGGGCATGTGTTGCATCTTCAATATTTAATATAACTGTACAGGTATGTCTACCTCAAACCTTTACTCTTGTGGCTCTTTCTCATCTTTCTTATCTAAGCCCCACATTAAAACTCTGCTTCAGCTTCTCTTTGCTTCGTGGCACATAATGCTTAGAAATGCAATGACGTGCATGGATAAAATGTTTGTTTTTATGCATTGATGCAGTAATCGTTAGCATCACGATGCATCGCAAAATCGATTATATTCAACAACCCTGTTATTCATGCATTCATAAATGAAAAATCAAGCTACTGTAGTCTCCCAGCTTGGTTTAAAATAGCTTTTTTAAGTTATTTTTTATGGAGGACCACAAGAGTCATGCAAAATGTAATAAAGAACTTCAATATTTAATTACTACCTGGACAATAAAAATAGCAATTAATAGATTTGTTTAAAAATTCATTAATTTATCTATAAATAACTAAATAGACAAAGTTACAAAAAAATCATTATGGAACATTTTATTAGGCAATAAAAAGTGAGATTATAAAAATAACGTAGAAATGAAATATTAATCCATTAATAAATAGTTAAAAGTAATATAACAATTTACAAAACAACATAAAATACTCAATAAGTTCATCATTTTAAATTGCATTTATAAATTCTTAATTAAATAATGGAATTTCAAAATGTATTTTAAAAAGCGATTTAAAAAGAGAAATAAATAACTGGATTTATAAATTGAATTACAAATACAGGTTTAAATTAGGCATTTAACAGGGCATTTCCGTTTAAGATTTCTGTTTTCATTTTCCCGATGGTTCTCCTTATTCTTTTCCCTATTCGATTTGCTTTTCGTTTTAGCCTCTCTATTTAGCTTTTCCATGACTCTTTGGGTCCTTGCAAATGTTCAAATGAGAAATTCAAATTAGCTATGGCCAGGTGGATGTAACAGGCTCACTGATTGGCTCTGATTGTACGTCATGCGCAGATTTATAGATCTCGGATGAGGACCCAAAGAGTTACGGAAAAGCTAAATAGAGAGGCTAAAACGAAAAGCAAATCGAATAGCGAAAAGAATAAGGAGAACTATTGGGAAAATGAAAACAGAAATCTTAAACGGAAATGTCCTTTCAAATGCCTAATTTAAACCTGTCTTTGTAATTCAATTTATAAATCCAGTTATTTATTTCTCTTTTTAAATCGCTTTTTGAAATACATTTTGAAATTCCATTATTTAATTAAGAATTTATAAATGCAATTTAAAATTATGCACTTATTGAGTGTTTTATGTTGTTTTTGTAAATTGTTATATTAATTTGAACTATTTATTTATGGATTAATATTTCATTTCTACATAATTTTTATAATCTCACTTTTTATTGCATAGTAAAATGTTACATAATGATTTTTTTGTAACTTTTTCTATTTATTTATAGATTAATTAATGAATTTTTAAACAAATTATTAAACATTTAAAAAACAATTTAAACAATTATTAATTGCTATTTTTATTGTCCAGGTAGTTATTACATATTGAAGTTCTTTATTACATTTTGCATGACTCTTGTGGTCCTCCATAATTTTTGGGCCATTTGACAGGCAGTAAAAGTACATGTGAAGAGAGGTGTATGGTTCGGCAAAAAAGGACTTAGAGCCGGGAATCGAACTTGGGTCACCGAAAGAGCATCTGCCCACTGAACTACCGACTTGGTTTTATAAATATTCAAAATATACACAAAAATATAAGTTTACTCCTAAACAAAACTAAAAGAAGCAAGCTGAGACAAACACACATTTTTGGACCTCAGATGGCGAACGCAAACTCAAAACTGTCCAAAACACAGCAGGCAGCTTGCGCTGTAAACACTCGCAGCAGACCGGTGCAATGCAGCAGACAGCCAAATGCCGGCGCAAACCACCAGTGATACAACAAAAATTAGCTGGGATTGATTCCAAGAGTGCATTTTTATTGTGCTGTAGTGCGAGATGGAGAAAAGAGACGAGGAGAAGACAAAACAAAAATGATCAAACAGCTCTGGTGTGAAGCCAAATGCGTCAATGTAGCCACAGACCCTCGGGGGCAAGTTATAGCCAACAAATATAAAAACTCCTTGAGTTTACCTTTAGCAGATCTACACTTATAAAGTTTGTTATTATTGAATGCATTTTGTTCTCAATGGTGCAAAGATTTGCAGAAGAGGATTCCTTTGGGAGTATCTGGCTTTGAAATGTACGCAAAGACTTTTTTTATATCTGACTTGACAAATATTGATGTGTGAACCTGTTGTGATTTTCTTGTGTCTGCTGTATGAACCTGTTATTCATCATCTCTTTGATTTCATCTTAAAGTATCACACCGCCCCAATGGTCCTGCTCTATATTCTCCAAATAATAACCAATTTGTTTTCCTTTGCTTTCACAAACATACAGCTGTGTATTTGTTTGTGTATGTGAGGGTTTGAGTTTTGCAATGCACAGGTACACACAAGCAAAAGAGTGACCTACTAACACACCTAATGCTAAGAATAGCACTCATGTGCTAAAAATGTCTCTTTCTCTCTTTCTCTTTCTCTGTATCTCTCTCTCTCTCACACCGCTACACCATGGCTAGACTAACTGAGCCTTGTTCTGTCACATGGGCTTTGTAGAAAGTAATTAATGAGGAGTTGCCCTTGTAGTTAATGATGATCTGAGCCATTCGCAATGGTTGAGTTCAGAAATTTGAGAGATGATTTAAAGGGGTAGTCCACTCAGAAATCAATTATGTCATTTACTCACCCTTGTCTCATTCGAAATGTGACCTTGTTTAGTTGTGGGAACATAAAAAGGAGTGAATAATAGCTCACAGGACTTTCTGTCGGTCTGTTTCTCTCTCTTTCTTTACCCATAATGCATTGAGAATGTAATTTTAATGAAGCTCATTCTCCCAGCAGACTTTTCTGTTTCATGCATACACACCTTCAAGCGAGGCAGGTGGTTTGTACTGTAGCTGTAAAGTAGGATGAAGTCATGACTTTGCTGAGAGCTCAGAAATCTCAGACCTGTCCTAAGTAAAATCGCTGCTATACTGTTTGTACTACATCGATGGCCTCGTTTCCATTTCTTGTCTTGTGTCACCGCTCGCAGGTATAAAATGCCCATCTGCTAAGCCTTGTGGTCCAAACTAGAGATTTGTGTCCATGTCCTGATTTCTGTGCCCCTGGACAGCTCTGATTATTTCATAACTTCAGATCAAAACAAATCGATGCATCTGTACTCGCTCTGAAGAGAGACTGAAAATGCATTTCAATTTATACCTGAGAAAGATGAAGAAATTTTTGATCTGTTAGCATTAGTCAAATCTATTTTCAATCTAAAAAGTCAATGAGTTTGATGCTATCTATATAAATATGTGATATTCAGTTTCACTTTAGCTAATCTTCAGCAGAGGACAAGGAGATCAGTGATTACATAATTGCTACCGTAGATGCAACACGCATTTAGAAAAGCGAGGCGCTAGAGAGCACTTCGTTTGAATGCAAAATACAATTTCACCACTAGATGGGGAAAAATCCTACTTATTGTCCCTTTAAAATGCGACAAATAAAATAAATTAGCAATTTTATCCATTTAATTTCCTGTATTATTTCAGCCTGGTCTCACTTTACACATAACTTTCAAAAACACAAAACGTACTTTATTTTACATTATACCATGGGTCTGTTGAATGCTGTATTCTGATTGGTTGAGAAATGTATCATGGGTATGCATTAATTTTTGATAACCGCAAACCTAACTTTTCAAATGTCTTAAAAATAGGCACCAGAGCAATGTTTGTGGTAACCGTGGTATAAAAGGAATAATTGACTCCGGTCCTTTGAATATTTGAAAATAATGCACACCCACGGTTGCACCTTGGGTGTGCATTATTTTCAAATAATTCAATGGCCCGTCGTCAATTATTCCTTACTTTAAATACATGCTAAAGTGTACAACGTACACATTTACAAAGTTTAATTGTAGCTTTATTATATTTAACAGCTACAAACCTAAAACATTTACAAATCTTTTATATAATAAAGATTGCTGTATAAAAATTCACTTTAAAGAGGTAGACACTGTTATGTTACAAAACAAGATTTATATCACTGGAATATTTGTAATTGATCCAGAATCCCAATTTAACCTTGGTTTCAAGTGTAAGGTCAGTGGGGTCAAAAGTCACCATGTTTCATTCCACACAGTGGCTTGTTTATAGTTTAATGTCTTAAAACCACTAGTGTTAAGTGAAATGTATGGTTGGTTCATTGAGTTTGGTCACACGCAACTAGGTACTCTTGCAGCTTTCCACGTGAGAGTGCTTGATGCTCACGGTTGCATTCACTGTGGGTTCACACCAGAAGCGAGTTCAACGATTTGCGAAGTAGATTACATAAAGTCAATACAAAGGCGTGATCAGAAGCCACCTCGCGTGGGGCGATGCGATATGGGCGGTGCGTTTGGCACGAAAACACGTGCTATTCGCCTCAAACGCATCTTCGCCCAAGTTGAAAATATTCAACTTGAGCTAAAAATTTGCATGACACGAAGTTAAATCCTACGAGTAATCTAGAGCGAGGAACGTGAACCCCCAGCGTTTATCCAGAGTGACAATTTGAGTTCAATTATAGGTAACCGTAGATGATTTATACATTCACAGCCTGATATCTCAGAGTTCCATAGTGTGACACATTGTGAAGAAGATGCTTGTTAGAGGAAATATTGGCAAATATTTATGCTGATCGGTCTATCTTTGGAGCTGTTTTAAAGCATTGCTGATGCAGCATCTACTGTAGTGTCAGGTTATTAATTGGCTCTGACTATTTGGGACATGAACATTTTCCATCACATCTCTTATTTGCCATCTGAAGTGAACTTTGAAGGAAGTGGGTTGGCGTGATCTTTGGCTCAATGGCGTTAAACTTAATCGTATGACTGTTAATATCAAATTTAATGGCCAAAAAAATAGTCCCAATTGGGGCAGTCCTAATATATACCATTAAGGTACAGGTATATATACATTTGATTCTAGTTTGAAGCTTTGAGGTACTAATCTGAACTCTTTACTGTATTTGAAAAGATTACGGCAAGGTATCATTTTTCTGACCATGAAACAGTCCTACCAAGAGTGAAAAGCTAAAGTAATACCAGAGAAATGTGCAAGGGTTATTTTTTGTCTACCGAGTGTAAAAGTTTGACTCATCTTGGTCTCTCTCATCAGTATGCATACAGTAGTAATAGCTTTGCTCTGAGAGGAGTAGAGATTATGCAGCAGTTGTTCTAATTTTTGTCTCCAAAGCGTTGTTTTTTTTCTGGCTTCATTATTTTATATTCTGACAGAGGTCAGTCTCAGCCCCTGGGGATTAAGCTATCTTTTGCATGCCAACCGTATCATAACACGGCTGGGCTCTCTTACTAGACAACACAGTTAAGATGTGAGACTCTGCCAGCGGCTGTGTTTGTGCTTTGCTGCTTGGCTAGGTGTCTCTGAACAACCGGCTGTGTGAGCATTTGAAAGCACAGAAGTGTTTGCAAGTGTGCATAGAGGTGAGAAACTGACTGGAGTTATAGATCCAGACTGACAGTGCCTGAAATACTTGACTGTGATTGGTCAGTTGCGTATTTTCACTAATGAAGGTTAAACTGTATAATTGATATCCTGAACAGCTTTGCGATTTAAATTTGACATTGCCAGGCAAAAGTATTGTGTTATGTCACTGATTAGTGATGGGTTAAATTTTTTTTCAATAAGTATAGTTTCATTTTTATGCATATACAAACTTTTGTAGCCGTGCATTTTTACGCAATTTGCATGCGTTAAGTGTCTGTGTGTACGTACAAGCCAAATAAACTATACTTTGCAAGGCTGTGCGTTCAACTGCTTAAAACAAAACTCATACTTTGGGTTATAACTTATAGACACTAAAGCCAACAACCCCATTCATCACTCACATTAAAAATTATTTGTTTTATTTTTGGACAAATGTTTTGCAAATATTTAAGAATGCTACTTGTAGATACATTTGGAAATATGCACAATAAATGTAAGTCGCCATGAAACTGAAGTAAGGATTGTAAAGTCGCCATAAACGAAAGTAGCGAATGTAAAGTAGCCGTGAAACGCAAGTAGCGATTGTTAAGTTTGTGCAAAACGGAAGTAGCGATTTGTCAAGTCACCGTGAAATGGAAGTAGCGAATGTAAATTAGCCATGAAATGCAAGTAGCGCTTATAAAGTCAATGTGAAATGAAAGTAGCTAATGTACAGTAGCCATGAAACGCAATTAGCGATTGTAAAGTCGAAGTGAAACGAAAGTAGCGAATGTAAAGTTGCCATGAAACGCAAGTAGCGATTGTAAAGTTTGTGCAAAACGGAAGTAGCGATTTGTCAAGTCACCGTGAAATGGAAGTAGCGAATGTAAAGTAGCCATGAAAAGCAATTAGCGATTGTAAAGTCGAAGTGAAACGAAAGTAGCGAATGTAAAGTTGCCATGAAACGCAAATAGCGATTGTAAAGTCGATGTGAAACCGGAAGTAAGGGTTGTCAAGTCACCGTGAAATGGAAGTATCGAAAATGTAAAGTAGCCATGAAACGCAAGTAGCGATTGTTAAGTCGAAGTGAAACGAAAGTAGCAAATGTCAAGTCGCTGTGAAACGAAAGTAGCGAATGTCAAGTCGCTGTGAAACGGAAGTAGCAAATGTAAAGTCGCCGTGAAATGGAAGAAGCGAATGTAAAGTCGCCGTGAAACGGAAGTACCGATTGTAAAGTCGCCATGAAACGGAAGTAGCGAATGTAAAGTCGGCATGAAAGGAAGCACCGAATGTAAAGTCGCCGTGAAACGGAAGTACCGATTGTAAAGTCGCCATGAAACGGAAGTAGCGAATGTAAAGTCGGCATGAAAGGAAGCACCGAATGTAAAGTCGCCGTGAAACGGAAGTAGCGAATGTAAAGTCGCCATGAAACGGAAGTAGCGAATGTAAAGTCGGCATGAAAGGAAGCACCGAATGTAAAGTCGCCGTGAAACGGAAGTAGCGATTGTAAAGTCGCCCTGAAACGGAAGTAGCGAATGTAAAG
The DNA here is from genome assembly GCF_030506205.2 of Paramisgurnus dabryanus. Lineage (NCBI taxonomy): Eukaryota > Metazoa > Chordata > Actinopteri > Cypriniformes > Cobitidae > Paramisgurnus > Paramisgurnus dabryanus. Next base: position 26,743,259 of record NC_133337.1, read on the forward strand.
TCACCGCGAAACGGAAGAACCGATTGTAAAGTCACCGTGAAACGGAAGTACCGATTGTAAAGTCGCCATGAAACTGAAGTAGCGAATGTAAAGTCGGCATGAAAGGAAGCACCGAATGTAAAGTCGCCGTGAAACGGAAGTAAAGATTGTATAGTCGGCGTGAAACGGAAGTACCGATTGTAAAGTCACTATGAAACAGAAGTAGCTAATGTAAGGTCGCCGTGAAACGAAAGTAGTGATTGTACAGTCGCCACCCCTCTGCCATACCATATGACGGGAAGTAAAGAGAGATCATTTGGAAGACAGAGGGACATTTGCGTTTTTAAATTAGGTTAGTTAGATCATGGTTAGGTCACATCAATAAAAAAAAATATGAAACTAACAGATAAGTAATTTGTAAAAAAAAAACCACAATATTCCAAAACAAATTACATAAAAAACCCATATAGGTCTTCCACTAGTTCTGATCAACATGTCTGAATTATTTTGTGATTATTATCCCTTACTTTATTAACATGAATAAGCCAAGATATTTAATCAACTAAGAAAGAGATGTATTTAACCGGACTGGTAGCGCAGTGTCATGAAATGTAGATTCAATGCAGAACGTCTGATTTATATGCATTGTGAAGTTTCTGCAAAAGTTTGTTGCATCAACATGTTTTCCTTCAAACCTGAATTATGACTGCAGCCAAACATTTTGTAAGCTCACCTATAACCGTTTGATTATTGCAGTAGATGGAGGCTCTCTGCGGTGAGCTGTACTGATTTAAAGGTTCACCACGGGAAGAAGCTAATGACTTCCCCCAGTCTACCTTTACCACAGGAAGTGGCCTGCAAAGCCAACAGGCAGGTGGGACTTCATCCTGGGCGGGCAGTTGTAAGGCTATAACTCTGACCGCAGGATATGGGCCACGAACCAGATCCCGGCATGCCCCCTAACTCCTGAAACAAACATCAGCCAATTAGGTACTTTCTACAGTGTTCATATCTCAGATGAGGTAGAAGAAGATGAAAAAGAAGTCACGAAACAACAACTTAGAAGAATATTAAGAGTTGCAAAGATTGGTTTTGCTGTAGAATAGTACAAAACGAGATGCAGAAAGTTAATAAACAAGCTCTGAAGTTTGTCACTTATAATTGTTAATTTGAATGCTTTGTTTGTGGCTTTATTAGCTCTATTTGATGTTTTGGCCAAAGGCGAACAGTGATGTTGTCAAACTGAGCCGCACTGGCCCGAAACTACGAGTTGGCAGTTAATTGCAGTGGAAACGGCCGGCGTTTGAAGTACACAAATGTTGTTTGTAATTAAATTTGCGACACTGCTGCGCCTTCATAGCCCATGGCTTATTTACAGCGTTTTTGCCTCTTTTACTCAGCGCTGGCATTTGTTATATCAAACCCTAAGTCAAATTGGTGATGATCTGCTTGTAGGCATCATAATCAGCAAAATCAAAGCGTTTCACTGTAGCGAAACATAAAGCACTTCCCATGCTGTGTGTTTCCCTCCGACCGCTGTGTGATTAGACTGCTGATTGGTTAAATCAATCAAAATCATACTGTGTTTCTAAATCATGCGAGGACATTTATGCTCATTGTCTTGTCTTTTGTAAATAGCAGTAAAGGAGTTTGTGAAAACTAGATCCTTACCGTCATTAATGTTTTGGAATGCCTGCTCGTTTGAGGATGTGTTTTCTGTGTTTACACGCCATGTGAATGTGTTTGATCAGGGTGCTCATGGGATTGCTTGAATTGCTGCTGCTTGTCTGTGTTGATTTATTTCCTCATTCTTTTACTTCTGATGGCGAGAGAAAGAGAGGGGGTGAGATAACGACACTACTTAACTTCAATTCACAATACCAAGAAAAACTGATGACCTCTCTTTAAAGGTGCATTGAATAATCTGTTAAATTGTTCTCTGATATCTACATAGAAGGTTTGTGGCTTTATTAATCGCAAAAATGGTTTAACATGTCCATTTACAACCATAGGATTTGAAATGGTCTATTATTATCTCAGAGCAGCTCATGTAAACAGATCTTAAGTTTGAGTCTTTTATCAGATGAAGATACATCATTTAAGGGAATAATCAATAGTTAGGAGCAAGGCTTTGAACCGATTCACGGAACAAAAATGAAAACCAGAAACTTTTTATGTTTTGCAAGTAACAGAAACAAAACCAGAAACTTTAAAAAAAGATATGTTCCGGAACAGAATCGTTTGTTTAAAATAATGTTAACCCGTTAATTTTGTTATTTTTTCAGTCTTTGACAAGATTTCTGATATGACGCTAATAGGCGCTAAAGTGAGCAATTTTCTGTACACACAGATGCACGTCCTGTTAAATGTGTCCGGGCCAACTCCAATCAAACGTGATTATCCCTATGCCCTTCAAAGATCAGAACTCTGGATGTTTAAACTTGAGAGAGAGAGTTGCGCTACTGTGTCACTACTGTGTACATTAAAATAAATTTGGCGAATAAAGCACTGAAAAACAGCGTAATTTTCACTTTATGTGGAGCGACTGTTTATGCTGCATCTTCTTCCCGAAGCGCAGTTTGGAATTCGTCCTCCATCTATGTGTGTGCGCGTGTTTAAGTGCACTCAAAAGCGCATACACGGAGAGACGCGTTTCAAAAAGCAAGCAAACAACCTTTCTGTTCTTGACAGGACACATACAAGAAAAATGATCTCAAAATACCACAGTATTCTTTTTCTTATTTAAATATTGACATGGAACGTTATTAACCGGTTCTGGGACTTTATTTTTTTTCTAGCCGGTTCAGGAATGTCAATGTTAGGGTTGAACCGAAAACCGGAAACGTTAAAATACTGTTTCTGTTCGGAACAAACCAATTGGGAAAAAATATGGTAGCTGCAAAACGTAACTGTAACATTAATAGTAGAACTTCAGGTTAAACGCTAGCATATAGCATTACTTAGCATATAGCATTAACCAGCATATAGCATTAACTAGCATATAGCGCTAACTCAGCAGTTACCACTTTTTTTCTAGCAGTCTTTTGAGGTTTACATAAGAAGAAGGAAACAATTGTGTTTGAGGCTCATGGTATCTCATTACCATGTACAAAACTCGTATTATTCATCTATGCCTAGATAAACACAGTTTAAATCACAGTTTTGTTGTCTTTGTCGGGTTTGGTGAATTAAAAGAATAGTTCAGCCAAAAATGAAAATGTTGTCATCAATTACTCACCCTCATGTTGTTTTAAACCTGCATGGATTTTATTATTCTGTTGAACACTAAAGAAGATATTTAGATTAATGGTGACGGCACCCATTGACTTCCAATAGCATTTTTATCCTACCATAGAAATCAATGCGTGCTGTTATTACCTTAAGATTATCCTTTAACATGTGACACAATTATGACAAATTAACAGTGAGACTCTCGAAACTCTAATCACATTATCTTCTGTGAAACTTCAACAATGTCAATAAATGCGTATCGTCCATTGAGTATTCCTGCATAATGTATTAACACCCACAGTGTTTTACCTGAACCTAAAAGATACAATAACAGAATGATTGCCGGTGAAATATTGTTACATCTTATCCTCCCGCAGGAGATTGGAGAGCGTCTGTGTGTTTTTTCCAAGCCATTAACCAATAAAAATAGGGCCGCAAGCTGATAAACCTTCGTTTATAATGAAACCAAATGGAGGAAATGACCGCAGGTAAGTAAACCGTTTGCATAGCGAGAATTGAGGACGTTTGTTATGCGGGGATAATAAGCTGGTACGGCGTAATGTTTCTATCCCTCGGGTGACACAGCGGAGCCAGATGTGGGTGATGATGGCGACGATTATTCGTCCTGCAGTGGGAAACGCATTGGGACTGGATAATAGAGACAGACCGCGTATCAGCAGCTTATTCTTCTGAGAATAAATCACAGGATGATGTAAGATACAATTCTTTTGTGGTGGCACAGCATGAATGCTATGGCTAAGATCACGACTTTATAATCAGTCATTTAAATAAGTGAAATCACGTCAATGAATATATTTTTATCTCATTTGGTGGAGTAGCCTATCACAAATGCAGTCTTTAAAGCATTAGACATTTGTAGCAAGAACACATTAAATGGACATACTGTATAATATGTTAAAATTGACGTTAACACACAAATTCACTCACCACGCTCTCCTCCTGTCTCTCATAGCTCCATTTTATAGATTTAAGAACTATAACTGGTTGAGTAAAAGCACTTTCATATCCAGCAGTTCATGTACTGTATTTGTTAAAGCTGTATGGTTATTATTCTGTCTGTTTTTTAGTCCACAATATCTTCTTTAAAGCTTTCTTGTTATAAAAAGATAAAAGAGATGACATGGGTGTCATTGGGAGGCCGTGTGATGCGTGAGCTCTATTCAGCAGTATTTATAAGCTGTTTGTGTGACACACCAAATTTAGCAGCGATGCCTCTCTCATGAGGAGAACACCGTTTGAAAACATCCAGGCGTGAAATGTCTCTCTAATCCTGCTATTATTGTGAATTTATACGCTTTAATCTAAGAAATTCTTCACAGGTGTAATTATGGCCAATTAGCTGTAGATGCTTTTGTTGCTGGCGTGGCATTAACAAGAGGAGATACAAACACAGTGTTACTGAGAAAAGCATCAGCATATTTCATATGTCTCTTTCTCTCTCTCTTTGGCTGCGTTTCCATTGCAGATTTGCGTTATTTTCAACAAAACACTATTGAAAAATGACGGTGTTTCTATTAACTGATGATATGCGACTGAAATGTATAATTGTAAAATAAAAATTTTACGCTCGTGATACGTCATTTAAAAACTCACGTGACTGATGTTGGTAGGTTTGCTAATATCACATCCACCGCATTAGGCATTATTCTTAAAGTCACCATGAAAATAAAATTAAAAATTGTCATTTGTTTTGTAATATTGTTTATTTTTTTTTAATGCTGCGTTTACACCAGATGCGGTAGAGGCGGCAAGCGCGGGTGATTTACATGTTAAGTCAATGCAAAGACGCGATTACATGCTGATTATTATCCTGTGGCGCGGATGGCGAATTGAGCGTTAAAAAATCTGAACTTCCGCAGAGTCGCAGAAGCCCCTCCCATGACGCGAATTTCTGCGTATAATTCTAGTAATTCGAGAAATTCACGCAGAAATTCGCATCATGGGAGGGGCTTCTGTGACACGCGCAAATGAAGTGAGTAAACTCAAATGTTCAAGCTTAGCACGTTTTTGCCGAACATACCGCAGCTGGTGTAAACGCAGCATTAGACAGGGGCGACTTTAGTTCACGACTGACTATATTAAAATAATATCATTAAATCTTCAGTAACCTACATAAGTCTGCAATAGTGAACTCCAGCCTTACAATTCATACAATAGCTGTGTCCCAATTCAGGGGCTGCGACCTTCTAAGAACGTATTTTAAGACCGATTGCGTCACAGCAGCGCGACTTCAGGCTGGTAAGGCCGTCCCAATTCAAAGGATGCTTAGAATGAAGCCTCAAAATGCGTCCTCATTTCTCCGCGCTGTTAAGGATAGAACGAATGGATCCTTAACAGCCGAGGATATCCCAAGATTCATTGCGCGGCTGCAACGGCAGCTGGATATTCTAAAATAAACAATTAAAACCTTCATTAAATAAAAGTGTGTATTTATCAAAAAAAGTTTGTCACTGTTTTAGTATTATAAGTTATGTTTTGTGTTAATATTATTATTTTTATGATGCATATATTTCTAAGGTTGATTAATTTAATTTAATATACTGTTGAATAGTTTAATCTACATCAACGTGTCATATTTTCTAAACTAAATTAATATTTTTCTGATTTCATATTTATTTTAATAAGTCAGAAACGTTTCCGCTATGTCCTGCTGACAGGCGCAGCAGGTGACGCCAATTATGGGTCGTCCGAAGGTTAGACCGTCTCATTTCAGTTCTCTTCGCGGATTTCTGAGGCTGCCACCTTGAAAGACCGAGTGCTCATATTTAAGGTCGCATGCTTAGAAGGTCGCAGCCCCTGAATTGGGACACAGCTATCATATCATTTCCAATTCAGTGCAAATACAGAAGCCTAAACAATTATGATTTTTGCCATAACCATGCAGCCTTAAGGTATTTTAATATTATTCAATTAAACTATTCAAAAATTACTGAAAGGGAACAAATGTGTTTTTGTTTTCCACTATATTTCTATTTCGAAAAAAATGCTGGGTCTTGAGATTAACTGTTGGGTGAAAAAGCAAGATTTATCAAGTATGCAGGGGAAACAGATGGAAAAATAAATTGCCAAATAACGCAATGTATATAATATATAATGGACTTTCAAAATACATTTTTAATTAAGAAAACATCACATTTATATGAAACTTACCTTTTTCCAGTTAACCAAGTTTTGCATCAAATAGATTTTTGTTAATCTTGCAATAGACTATGAATAATGAGTTTTTATAGACGATTCATTGTTACATCTATGACTTCACACTCAAGTTTATTGTTTAAATCTAGATGCGTGACAAGCGCAATTGACGCGTCTGAAACTTGTGGCCGAGCACTTTGAAAAGCAGAAAAAAGTGGCTCGTCCTGCGTTTTCCATGCGTTTTAGATGTTAATGGACCCTAATGCAAGAATTCTTCCAATAAGTGGTCAGGGCTCGGGATACAATCAATTCGGGCTTAAAGCAGGGGGGACATCTACGACCCGCAAATTACGCAAGTGGGACTGCTGTGAGTGCAGGCAGCGTAAGGACAGCAACCTTTAACCTGATAGCATGACAACATCGACCCTCGTGATAAAAAAAAACAGAGTGGCCCACCGGGAATTCTCCCGGTCTTCCCAATGGCCAATCCAGGCCTGGTATGATTAGCAATTAGCAACATGACCCAACTTCAATCAGATCTCAATAGCCAAATTCAAATCCAGCCCTGCCTTATTTCATCTCAGAAGCAGGTTTTACTTGGATATACGTCACCACGGGGAAATTAAGTCAAATGCTACTTCCGTTTCATCACGACTTTAACTAAAGAAGATGTAAGAGTATTATCCTATAACAGTTACACCAAGGAAAGCCCAAGGAAATGTCTCTGGAGGTAATAGTACATTATTTTAAATCAGAAGAGATGTAGGAGTGTTATCCAAACTTATGAGCAAACACATATTAAGGTGTTTCTGTGAGGTTTAAGTTCACATGAAAAAAACATTGTTCGAATTGCCAAAAAAAAAAAACGATGTAATGGAAATACATCTCTCTCTCTCTTTCTCTCTCTCTCTCTCACCACCTCTCTCTCTTTGGTTGTGTCTGACAGGAATCATTAGTAGATATTAATCTTGTTTTAATAACTTGCACTCCCCATAGGCTGCAGTTCTCCCGATGGTGTAACATTTTCCCCTCTCGTGGAAATTTCATCAAATCAGCATTTGTTTAATCATCTGTGATTAGAAAACTAAATGCAAACTCCCTTTAGACAGGAAAATGTTTTCAAAAGAGTGTTGAAGTAAACACATGCATGAAACTAAGTGTAGAGGGTTTTTTAAATATGGAGAGTAGGGTACGTTGATTTTTAGGTTTATTTTTACTACTTTAAAAAACTACAAAAGACTGTCTAATAATACAAAATGTATTCCAAAGTGTCTGTCTTCGTAACATATTGTGGTGTGGTTTATTAACACCAAATGAAAAAAAACATTGAACGTTTTTACCAGAAAATGTCCAAGAGTTGGTGACATAAAAAGAAGTGTGGTTCATAAAATGTATTGTGACAAAAAGGTTAATAAAGATGAGTTAAAAAGATGCAAGAACAGGCAGACCTTAAAATTCAGTTCATCAAAGGTTAATCCTATAATCTGTTTAAAACAAACACAACAAATGAAAAAATGTAAATGTAAACAATCCTCTCAATGATTTCACATTAAGTGTTTCCATTGAATTCAGGCATTATGAGTAAGTTTACACAAACACAAGCATCAAACCTATTAAAGGCAGGTGAGGGAGCACAAACAAACCTTTTTAATATTACCAATAAAAGAATGATATAAGCACACCTCAGTTTAATAGTAATGACAGGTGGCTTAGTGAGGCATCAAACAGATCCATATTCTCTTAAGCAGATCATCTTCTGTTCTTCTGTTTCGTCAAGGATTCAAAAGAATAAAAGTTACATTACAGAAACTATTTGTAAAGTGCTTGTTCCAAAATATAAGACCGTTTTTGTAAAGCAAATGTAAGAAAAGCAGGTTTTCATTTAATTTGAAGGTCACTGTGTGCCGGTGTCAGAAGATGCTATGATTAAATAGGATAATACTCTGAAAGGTATAATGTTTAGTGCTTCGTGTTCATGCTCTTAGCAGTGATTAAATGCATTTCAATGCTTATTTCATTTAAAAACAACATTTTGTTGTAAGAAGTAGAAGTCATAATGGCGTTGATGTAAATGCATTTAGTAGACTTGTCAAAAGTGAACGGGTCTGGTGAAGTTAGGCTTGAAAATCCTGATGATATATCAGCAAGAACATCTGTCAACACAGTGATGATAATGATAACGTCCTCCGCTGTGTGCTCGACAGAACAAATGAGCCTTATAATTTATTAGACCTCCGAAAGAACGTGAGCTGATCTTGGATCAGAGCCACACCATTTGTATAATCGTATTAATCAGGCTGTGAACGCCAGAAACTGAACGGAATGTTTGGATTCGTGTCCTGTCCACATGATCATGCACCGTAAAAAAGTTAAAACAACTTGGTTTTGCAAGTCAATTCTCAAACTACTGTTTTATGTTTTGACTTAAAAAAAAAAGTTGACATAACTTATATAAACATGTTGAAATTGCTTAACTTGATTTAAGTTAAAGTAACACAATAAGGTTGATTTGTACCGAGCCCCTAAGGTGACATTGGAGTAAAAAAATCTAAAGTTTAATTTCATGTGCTAACGTAAAACGTTCATGTGCTCACGCGAAACCTTCATGTGCAGAATTGTTTTTTAAAAGTTAAGTTTCGCACGCGCAAACGTGAAACTATCTCTGCTCTCACACGTGAAACTTCTCAGCGCGCACGTGAAAGTTTCACGTGGGCACGCGATAGTCTCACATGCATACGCAAAACTAAACTTTATTTAATTTTTGCTCCATGTCCCCTTAGGGACTCCATAGATTTAACATAAATGCTGCATTTTTTTTTAAAGTGTGGGGATTTTTAAAACCGTACTTTTTCTATGTGGTTTGGCTGTTTGTTCACACGTTAACGAGTGATGAGGTCACTGAATCCGAACTTTTTCAAAACTTCTGTGATTTGCGAAACTTTGGTTGCACTGTTGTCAGTGAAACCAAAGATTTTGTTCGACATCAGATTGTGCGTCGCTATCTCCTTTGTGTACATGAGGTGAAATGGCTTCTGATTGGCCAACATGACTTTATCGTTAGGGTTATATCGCCATCTGTTGGTGTGGCATGCTCTTAACAATGCTTTACCGAATTTTCACATTTACTGGGAGTGGATATATTTTTTTTATAAAAATACCCATGTACGGGTGGACTAGGCCTCAAAGTATTTTTGAAGTTTGCATATAAACATGAAGCGCATTGTGTTCATATCCAGGACTTGGATGATTTATTGTATTTCTGCACTGTGTCCCGCATATATGGCTCCAAACTTACTGTACTCTTATTAAAGTTGATCTTTTTATAACTAACTTTACTAGCTTTTTCTTTTTTATGAGCCACAGTCACCATCAGTAATGCATTAATATTGTACAATACAACGCTTTACATAGCTTATCGTCTGTCACTGTAAGAAACAAATAAAAATGTAAAATGTGCATGTTTGACAAGCTGTCTGATCACAAGACAGACTGTTTATTAAGACAGCAAAACTAATCCAAACAAATAATTTCCTAGGGTTTAATGGATATGTTTAAAACAACATCCATATAGTCTGACAACTTGAAACGTAGTAAAGATTTTGTCAGGGCTGTAACCTACATTATAAGGTTTGTTTTGTGTGTGTGTGTGTGTATGCATCATCTTGTCTGAGTTTGTGATTCCCATCTCAGCACCACAGGGAAAGCGAGAGATTGAGAGAGAAATGGATGGATTTTCTTTTTTATACCCATCAAATCAGTTCGGCTGAATTTCGTCAGCCTTTATTGTGTGATGTGTTGCTTAGAAAAAGAGATCCGTAATAGCTCCCCTAAGAAATGAATGTGGTCATTAAATATCTCAGGTGATGACAATTGCTCAGGCTTCTCATTACTGTGCATTTGTTCAGATATTTATCCCCGACTGGCCACCTGCACGTAGCCGCTGAGAGCCCAGGCATACGGACCCGCCGGTAATTGAGTTTGTGCGAGGCAGCAACAGATTGCGATTTGGAGAAGAGAGACGGGCCGTGGAGCGCAGGGTCTCTCCGGGGATGTGGTGGGCTCTGAGAAAGCCATATGCACCGAAACCTCTCCAAGAAAATGTTCTGCGACTATAAGCTGTATGTAGTCCTGAAGAATTATGGAGACTAATTTAAGCACATTTCAAATGGGTTCGAGGTTTTTCGGGAAGAAAAGAATCAGGTATGCATCAAATCCTAGTTAAGCTCAATAATCCAGTTGGCTAGATTAGTTAGAGGGTTTTTTGAGGACTGCATTGAACTTCTCTAAAGGTCACTTGTCAGATTTTGATTTTTAATGCTTGAATCAGTGATTTTTGTGAAGTCTGGATCTACGTAAACCCAGCTGAAGTCATTTTTATGATTCAGTGTTTTCTACATAAAATCATCCTACATAACGTAAATAACATTTGGTGCAAATATAACCCTGATATATTGACTGAATAAGATCATGTTTACGATCAGGCTCGTATTAATACAATGTAGTGCCCTAGGGTGACCACATTTGAAGTGTCCCCTCTCCATATTTTAACTTATTCCCTGCTACCCTTTTTTTAAGTTGCCCTGATTTTCACAAAATTTTAATGCCTTCCAGGAAAAAAAACATTTAATCTTATCTTCATTTGTTCTCTTTTTATAACCTCTTAAATATGGGTAGGTTTAAAAAAAATTCCAGAAAATTTCCAGAGATCAGATTCATACGGAGCCCTTTAGGGGACATGGTGGTGAACAATATTTAGGATGAGAGGGAAATTTTTTTATAGCTTTTGCGTTCTCCCGAGAAGCTTTTTGCGTTCTCTCGCAAAACTTTTGCGTTCTCTCGCAAAACTTTTGCGTTCCCCGAGAAACTTTGCGTTCTGTCAATGATGCCATTGCTCTCAATGATGCCATTGCCTAATGAACTGTGATGCTGTGGAGCGCTGTGGGTCCTCGCGGAAACGTAGGCTCTTTTTCCGAGCGAACGCAAAAAGTTTCTCAGGGAACACAAAAAGTTTCTCAGGGGGACGCAAAAGGTTTCCAGGGAGAACACAAAAGTTTTGCGAGGGAACGCTAAGTTTCTCGGGGGAACGCAAAAGTTTTGCGAGAGAACGCAAAAAGCTTCACGGGAGAACGCAAACGTCCTTCTCATCCCAAATATTGTCCACCACCATGTCCCCTTAAGGGCTCCGTAGATTCAGAACGATTATCAAAACATACACGGAGTTTAAAATGTTATTAAATTAGTTTTTGCTTTAGTTTTTTATAGATTGGGTAAGAACGCCAACTAGTGGATAATTTAAAGATTACCATAAAAACTCTCTAGGAAAGCGTCATTGGCAGGGAAATGTTTTTTTTTCTTAATTGATGAGATAACTCCAAAACGAGATAACGTGATATTGTATTTCGACTAGATATCTCTTTCCCTGCCATTGACAAGATAACTCATCAATGGCGGGGAAGGAGTTAAAGGTCTAGTCATTGCAGGTCTCTAGACTAACTTTTTTTACTAGTAGCATTTTATGAAAATTTTAGGAGCATAAGCAGAAAATGTAGGGGCACACCTTTAATCAGCCGGCAATGCAATTATTCACATTTTCACCCACAATTCCTGCATTACTGATAAATACTTTGATAATAAATAGACTTAACTATCTATGCATTTATTGCACATGTCCTTATGTCCTAAACTTTCAAAATCGGAATAGATTGAATCATACAACCCTCATAAGATACCCCAAAAGACTCAATTTACAACAAACGGTACTCTACAACATATCTCCAAGATATAGATATTTAAATATGTCTTTTAAATTAGCCATTGGGATTCCCTATGCTGATCTTAGATCAGCAGTTAGTATACAATCACAGTAGTTAGGTTGTAATTGATTTGTTGCAGGTAACGTGAATGATTTTATTAAACTATATACACAAAAAGTTATATCCAGTGTTATCCAGTTAATGTAATGAGATGATACATACTTATATCCATGTTTCTTGTCTCCTATCCAATTTTCCTATCCAGAACTCTCTCGCTCTCTCTATCTTTCATCTCTGCGATGTCTAATGACCCCGCGCCTTGTCGCGGTTCTGAGTGAGATGTGTTAAAATGTGTTCGACCCATCGGTTAACTGAGCGCATGGTAACATAAAACACAAATGAGAGGTAAAACCCCAGTCGCACATTATGTTTTGTCACGGATGAATGCTTACGCTGTCTGAAAAACTTGGTTGCAGTCTGGAGCCCTTGGTGCCCCAGGGCACTCGCCCAATCCCGTCTATGGATAATCCTGCACTGTCAGCGATAGAAATTTAATGACTGAAATCAAACTTTGATGCTCCTCATCTTATCTTTAGATTATGAGACTGGATTTCACCGACAGGGTCCTTACCAAAAGTAAAGGATTCCTTTACTTTTCTAAGGCAACAGTTAAGTGAATCTGTGATTCCCAAATGACCCTTCCTTCTCATCCGGAGTGACAGCGGCTCTCAAAAGCTTTGCTCCTCTCAGGCAGATCCCAACTCCCCAAAGACAGACAAACTAACCTTGGTTCCTCTGCTCCTCCTCTCTCATCTTCTTCTATCCTTCATCTTTTAAGAACAAAGGAAAGCACAGAGGTAAAGTGGAAGTGTTGGGGACACGAACAGGCCGAGCTGTGAACTCTTGGAATAAGATATTAAAAGCAAAATCTTCAAACATATCGATCGGCAATGCAATAAAATCTCTCCTTGCCTGTAAACAACCGTAGCTGTCAAAGTCTCTCCGTTGCTTTCAAATGATGAATTAAGCAGTTTGGAGATTTTGGAGAGAGGTATCTTTTAGTAAATTATTAATGTGAGTTTGAGTTAAATGTATTTATGATCTTTAAGTCCGATTGAGTTAAAGCTTTGCTGCATGTACTGTATGGGCATCGCTTTAACTGAAAATGATGCAGATTAAGTTATTAAATAAGCAAGTTGTGTTTAATTCAACACCACAAACTTTAGCGCAGACACAACTGCTGGTTTGTGTGTATTGTACGTCTGTGTAATGGACTAAAACATAAAGTTATTACTTTGATCCGATGATTAATGTAGAAAACCAAATGATAAGTTTTGTCTGTTGCAAGAGAATGCTTTCTTGTTTGTTTCTGTACTCAAAACTTTTCCCCCTCATTGACTTTGTTTACTGGTTATTTTTTTCATTGTTGCCCGGTTTGATCGTTCGCAATAAGATAAACAGATGCCGATTATGAAAGAAAAATGAGGCTGACGAATGTTAGTTTGTTTACTGAGAAAAGCTTGATAATGGTAATGACAAACAGAAGCCTTTGTGTGGGATGGATAAATGTTATTTATATTATGCGCTATCCTTCGACTTCTGGAGCTTAATATACAGTATCTGATGCTTGTGATGTAATTACAGAAGAAAATACAAAGCTGAATTAGTTATTGCTCAGTGAGGGATTGAGAGATTAAGTGAGGTGTCAACTCGTGATTGACAGATTGATATCATACCAAAGCCCTATTCACATGGTAATTAATGGGAACATAAGGTATTTTCAACATTTATAGGGGATTGTCAGGTTTTATTGGTGCCTGAATACAAAATTGCCGGCCAAATTACCTACAATTTTTTTAACAAACTATCTATGGTAATTGAATTGCCATGCAAATCCACAACAGAGTTGATATAAGCAGATCAATGCAAAAGTCAGTTTACACATGTTATGGTAACAGCCACGGTTTACATTAATCTGCATCAGTATAGCAACTTTTTTTGCATGCATTTATATGATTGACACATTCATTACTAAAATGATGAAAATTATTTACAGGAACCAAATTTATGTTTTAGACAAACCATCTATTATCAGAAAACATTTAATGATTTTACATTAGTGATGCACCGATGTATCGGGCACCGATATTTATCGGCCGTTTTTTGATTAATTTGAAACCATCTGCATATCGGCAATAGCATGAGAAAGGTCGATACCGATTGTTTATTAATTAACTGCATAAAGAAATCCATTATATGTCAAAAATGAGTTAATGTTGTTAATAAAATAAATGCTGAATAGCAAAAACCACCTTTGAAGGTTGTCATGCTGTCTTATTATATTTGTTTTAGCTTAATTTGTGTCTCTCTTATTATGTTGGTCAGTTGAATGTTAATTAGATCCAATCCATGTTCAGGAAAAGTAATTTGATGCAGAAATAAACTAGCTAATAGACCAACATTATAGTGTTGTATACAAGTGTTTAATATCGGTATCGGCCAGAAGTTGTCTGTTTAAATCTGTATCAGTATCAGCCCAAAAACATCCTATCGGTGCATCCCTATTTTACATTTGTAATTCTGGATATTTGTGCTTTTGTTTTCCCAGCCAACGGATGTCGTTTTCTGGATTATGCCATTTTTGGCAACACTTTAAAATAAGATTGTATTTGTTAACATCATTAGCTAACATAAAATAAAAATGAACCATACTTCTATGGCATTTGTTAATCTTAGTTCATGTTAATTTATTATTTTCTAATTAAACATTTTTATAATAAAAATTTGTGTGTGTTATATGATTAAAGCTGTTAGCGGTAAATTTTTATTGTTTTTTTATTAAGTACTCGGTATCAGTATCGGCAAGTACTGAAATGCAAGTACTCGTACTCGTATTCCAAAAAAGTGGTATCGGTGCATCCCTAGATTATTCCTCAAATGATGTATCTTTATCTTATACAGGCTCAAACATAAGATCTGTTTACACACACACAAAGCTACTGAAGGAGCTGCTCTGAGAAACAGCCAATCAGAGCAGAGCTCAACATTATTATTCATGACCCTTCCAAATAAGGTAGTAATAGACTATTTTATTCTAAAGGACATATAAATGGACATATAAAACCAATAATAATTGCTATTAATAATGATACCACTTCATATTACTGTATAATTTCCAAGAAAACATTTTTATTTAAAAAATGTAGAGAATCCAAGGTTAAAATCAAGACACACCTGGAATTTCATAATTAGTTAGACTTGATAAATTGCTTGTGATGGTTTTTATAGAAACACCGGGAAAGTTTAATGAAATAAAGTTTTTCATTGTAAAAGTTAGAAGCTTGTTTAACAAATTGCTTATGATATTTCACTTTTTTAAGTCACTTTGGATAAAAGCGTCTGCAAATGTAAAAAAATTTAAATGTGGAAGCGTTTTCTACCTGGGGGACGTAACCAAAATAGCAACATCTGTTCAATCTAATGCAGTAAAATGATCTTTTCATGCTCTTTCCATTTTGATATTATGAGCAATATTTTATCCATTGTATTAAGATAAATGTGATGGGGACATTAAAGTTACAGTATGAATATTAAAAATGACCCATTGTGCTTTTTCGCCAATAGAGGACGAAGTACCCCAATCCATTTCCATTTACGGAGGGATCGGTCAGAGAGGATTAGTCCACCACAGCTTTCCAAACCCCATCACTGCCCTTTACTTTCTAGTCAAAGTTAACCTTCAGGTGACCAGATGTGTGTGTGTGTGGTGACACATTTTGCCTCCCAGTAAATGTAATAAACCTGATATGTCATAAAAAATGGCTTAATAAACATGTTATTAATGTACTGACACTGTAAAAGTGCATAAGTTCAATACAGTGTCCCCATAGCTCACTTGGTAGAGCATTGTGTTAGCAACACAAAAGTCATGGGTTCGATCACAGTTATCAAACATATTGAGCTTGAATGAACTATACGTTAAATCGCTTTGGGTTAAAGTGTTTGCCAAATGCATGTTAAAAGGTGTCCGCGCTACGGTTAAATAAAGCTGTTTGTGTTCTGTTCTCCCTAGTGGCTTTCTAAATGACATGTGTGTTTTCATGCCTAAAGGGGATTGGTAATACTCTTCATGCGGCACACACACACACACACACACACACACACACACACACACACACACACACACACACTGGTTTGATGAATGATAGATGAGCTAGCAGATGTTGGTGGCTTGCTGGACAGAGCTCTTACAGAGCGACCTTGGCCCGTTCTGACAGAAATCATCATCACTCAGATAAACGCACACGCACACAGCAGTAGTATACAGCTACACAACCGACCGCATATCTGCATGAACACAATTCCGTACACGTTTGCGTTTTTTCACATACTGTGATTAATTAAAAATTCTTGCATATCTGATCAATTAATTGAGTTAATGTGTTTCTAAACCCAAGTGACTTCCTCTTTCTATTATTTACTCGGCTAATTTACGTATTGTGTAACTGGTGGTTGTTCTGCTAATTAACAAGAACTTTAATTGTTCCATTTCACGAATGCGATAATGTAAAACCGTTCGTATCATTTGTTCTCCGTCCTGAAAATGTTTATGTTGTGTCATCCGTTTATTTCTTTTATCTAATGGTTTAGGCAAATTAAAAAACTGAGGGTACGCCAATCATTAAGTCATAGTTAAGCCTTAAAACTTTGCAACACTATGGAAAGCAAAAGCGGTAGTGAAATGCTAATTACAAAAAACTGTTACGGTAGATTCACATGGGGTGTAAGCGTTAACGCTTGATGTAAGGAGTGTCTGAAGCGTGGCCAACAGCCAATCACAGTGGCCGCAACACATGCTTCTTTGTTCTCCGGTCTTGCACATAATTGGCTTGCTCTGCACTACAGTAGGTTATTTGCATAAGGCGATCTGATTGGCTGACGCACTAATTAGCGCTTTTTATTTCGGCAATGCATGACGTCACCCATTCAAAGTAAATGAGAAGCGTTAACGCTTCCCTGTCTGCACGCATAAAAATCACATCTGTTAACACATTGCCAACACTCTCATATAAAACGTGATTGTGTGAAGACGAGCATTGGGGCATAAGAGGGGTCAGGATTTACACCCACACAGTCAAAGGTCACTAAGAACGTAAGGGAGGTCTGTGATTTGGTTGATATCTGCCCACACTTACACTTGTTAATTTGGGCGGGATCGTGCAGCTAATAAGTCTGGATTGAAACTGAATTCATTAGCGCTTGCTATCCGAGTTACTGGAGAGCATGGGTGCTAATAAATAATACATCAATAAAATCATGCCAACTGTCTTATATTCAAATTGTATGTGCAAACTTCCTCAGGAAAGCTTTTCTGGGAAAAAAGGTTGAGTAAACATTTTATAAATCTCTAGAAGCTGTGACAATTTCACCTCCCATGATCATCTTGTCTTCTGGAAAGTTTCAACAATTTTTCCAAACTTTCCTGTTTGAGCTCCTTCCAACAAGTTTCTCCTTTGCTTCTCATGTTTAATAAAAACATTTTAGTTTAGCCAGAGATGTAAATTACATCATTAAAAAGTCGTATACTGTAGCTGGGTTTGGAACAACATACACACCGACAGATTTTTTTGGAAAGTATTTGTTTTAACTAATCAGTTTCATAAATGCAGACTTTCACCAAGCAAATGTGATTTATTAAAAAGAGATCGAAAATGCACATAACAACTCTCTAATGAAAAGACCCTGCGTCCGAAACTTAAGTTCGAAAACACATACTGTGACAATACATTGTTAAAGGAACACGCCCACATTTTGAGGATTGAGCTTATTCACCGTATCCCCCACAGTTAGATGAGTCCATACATACCTTTCTCATCTCCATGCGTGCTGTAACTCTGTCTGACGCAGCCCCCACTAGCTTAGCTTAGCATAAAGACTGGAAGTGAATGGCTCCAGCTAGCATACTGCTCTTAAAAAGTGACAAAATATCTCAGACATTTTCCTATTTATGTGTTGTGATTTGTATAGTCACACCATGTACAAATAACAAGGTCATATGAGACAGCAGTACGCTAGCTGGAGCCATTCACTTCCAGTCTTTGTGCTAAGCTAAGCTAGCAGGGGCTGCGTAAACAGAGTTACGGCCACACAGAGATGAGAAAGGTAGGTATAATAATTCCTTTAATAATTTTTTTGAAATTGCAAGGAGCTGTTTGCCACTAACTTACTTAAGATTATTTTTTATTTACTGGCAACAGTTTGTTCAAAGTTAAATGAACATTAAACATCAACATAATGTTCCCAGCATCTGGGAAACAAAATCTGAAGAAAAAAACTGAAAAAGGCTTTGCATGAGGATGTTATTTTATAGTTTTATTCTGTAAAGACAAAGACTTGATGTTTAATGTTCATTTAACTTTGAAAAATCTGTTGCCATTAAACAACATAAATGTGCATCTACAGAAACAGCTGAATTTTTTTTACATTGTACGTAAGTAGCTACTTATTGACCGTTAAAACCATCCTTTCTATATAGTATGAATAGGGTAGTGTGAATAAAATAAGAATGTACTACAGCCGCCATGTTGATATATCACGTGACGACGTCATCATTACAACAAGTGAGTCGTTCATTTGATGTTAAACAAGCGCAATTTAACCACACTGAACAGTTCGTTACTGCTCTCCAATGTTTTTTTAATGTGATGATGCCTTTACTTCTTCTTGGTTGGGTGACACATTTCTCGGCGGTTCATGGGCTAGTAAAGTGTCCATCGAATGTGCACTTCAAAATCTTTCTGGAAGTAGTAGGTCATCAAGGTACTTTTCAGCTACTGTTACTACGAATTCGGACATACAACAGGAGGAGAAGTTTGGAAAAATTGTCGAAACTTTCCAGAAGACAAGATGAGCATGGGAGGTGAAATTGTTTCAGCTTCTAGAGATTTTTTAAAGTGTTTACCCAACCTTTCTTCCCCAGAAAGCTTTCCTAAGAAAGTTTGCACATATAATTTGAATATAAGACAGTTGGCATGATATTATTGATGTATTATTTATTAGCACCGATGCTCTCCAGTAACTCTGATAGGAAGCGCTAATGAATTCAGTTTCAATCCAGACTTATTGCACAAACCCGCCCACTACAGGTCCCGTGAGCCAATTAAATTAACAAGTGTAAGTGTGGGTGGAGATCATCCAAATCAAAGAGCTCCCTTACGTTCTTAGTGACCTTTGACTGTGCTGGGTGTAAATCCTGACCCATCTTATCTCCGAAGTGCTCATCCTCACACAATCATGCTTTATATGAGAGTGTAGGCAATGTGTTAACAGATGTGATTTTTATGCGAGCAGACAGGAGAGCTGTCAAAGAAAACCATGTGAATTCCTTTTTAACAATTTTACTTTTGGTTTCCATAGTTTTGTGAAGTCGGCTTAACTATGAGTTAATGATCGGCATACCCTCAGAGTTTTCTTAACCTTGCCTACTGCTTTTCATCTACTATATGGTATGGAAGTAGGCGGTTTGGCCGCGCCAATCTCTCCACAATTCGACAAGCCATGAATTCAGTCCACAGCCTGGAAACATGAACTAATGGTGCTCTAACAAAGTAAAGCCGTAATGATGTGTCTCAACGGGGAAAGAGGGATAGAATTGACTTTCTTAATTAGAGGACTCCTCTGTAATGGCTCAGATGAGCTTCATCCAGTCAAAGAGCACAGGCTCTCGCTCATATAATTACACAAAGACATTCATTCCCATCTGAAAGAAACACGAAAACAAGGGGCATTAAGATGGATCGACTCATATAACAAATGAAAGGAGATAAGTAGAGTACCAGCCTTCAAGGAAAGGTCCCTTTTTATAGCAAACAAATGGCAAATTAATAAGAAATGAGTGGATGAGCTTTTAATATTACAATTATGATTTTATACAAAAAAGTTTAAAGAACATTGAAGGATATGAGTCAGAATGATGCAATGATGATTCTCTTCCAATATAACCAATAATGGAGCTGTTAGAAATAATGCAATAAATGTTCAGTGAAATGATTATTTCTTTATTGACAATATAAAATCATATTTTGTTTAAAAATGTATCATTTTTGTACTAATTAAAGTATTTAGAGAACTTCAGTAGGAGCAATGTAAGTTTAAAAATATTATTTAAAGGGGACATATTATGAAAATCTGTGTTATGTTTCATGTTTAAGTGCTATAATTGTTTCCCCAGTGCTTCTATCAACCTAGAAAATGTGTAAAAGATCAACCCAGTAACTTAGTTTTGGTTAACCATTCTCTGCAAGCATGCGGAAAAATAGCTTATTGGAATTTGGCTCTACTTGTGATGTCAGAAGGGGAAAATACCGCCCCTTAATCAGATATCAGCTCATTTGCATTTTAAAGGACACACCCCAAAAACATCACATTTTTACTCACACCTACCAAGTGGCAATTTAAACATGCTATAATAAATTATCCGTGGGGTATTTTGAGCTAAAACTTTACTACGTAAATGTACTATGGGGACACCAACGATTTATTTGACATCTTCAAAAAGTCTTAACTATTTTTAAACAAAAATGTAACCTTTTTGATATTTCTACACTCTCAGAAAAAAAGGTACAAAATCATGATTTTCACCAAAGTTTAATGCCTTCCAGAAAATGTTCTTCTTTAAATATATAAACATACAATATACCAAATGAAAGAACATACCCTCTGCTTTAAAGATATCTCGTCAATGGCGGCGAAAGAGTTAAGTTGCCCAGGTATATTTGTACACTGTAAAAAAGCTGTTTGCAACTAAATTATTTGAATTGATGTTATTTACTCAGGGCTCTACACTAACTTGTTGCACTGGTTGCACTGGTGCGCCTAATTTTTTTCTTAGGTGCACCAGCACAAAGTTAGGTGCACCCAGATTTTTGACTGCATTGTACAGTGTTACAAGCACCCATGGTGGTAAAATGTACAGAACATAAATTAACATGTATTTTATAATTTTGATGATGTGATTCTTTTTTCCCTTATAGCCTATTGCTTTTACGTTTGTTCTAAAATCTATTTCCTAAAAATACTTTTATTACATAGCTTTGTTCCCATCTTTCATTGTAGTTTTAATGTTGTGTGCAGGATTTGCCATTGCTGGAAACACAAAAAAGTAATATATTTATATACAACATGTAAGTAAAAACATAGCTCCCCAGTCATACGAGACGCATATGGTAAAGGAAACGTAGACTAAATGAAATATATGAAATATAAAGATATACTTTCAGAAAGGATACCGGCCCAGTCTTTTTACCTTTATTTCTGATACTGTATTTATGCAAATAAATCATAAATAACAAATGGACATTGATTTTTTTTTCTGGCACTCCTAGACTTGTGACATTTAAACTAAAACACAGTGTCCAATAGAAAGTGCTTGTGGTACAGTACTTTGCCATCTGCTTGTAGTAACTGACACAGTTTTCATTACTGCTGGTTGACATTGGCAGACAGTGGATTGAAGATCTTACCTAAATATAAACGTGTTATCTTTGCTGCTGTCTTCGTGCGGTTCACATCAGTGAATCTAAATGGGATCTCGGAGACCTTGACACTGTGATAGGATTCATAACTGCAGAGGACAAAGACCACATGACTGTATAGTATTTTATTTTACTAATGTTTTATCTTTAGATATATGGAAAGATGCATTTTCCATTCAGTAAAATGTGGCGTATACAGTATGATCTAGACCAGGGGTTCTCAAAATAGTGTCTGGGGAGATCTGTAATTCATACCCAGAGGTCCTATGGTATAAATAACAAAATGTGCTGTATTATTTCTATTCACATATGTTCAGGATTTCAGCCCTTAGCCGCAAAAATTTTGAGAACCCTTAATCTACAGTTGAATATTTTCCTTAAACTGCATTAGTGTATTAACATTAGCAAAGTTGGACTTGACCACATTAAATTTGGCCAGTAATGACTCTCTTCTTCATGATTTGATGAGTTACTGCTGTCACGATCAATGAAAATTTAAACAAACATCTCAATAAGGTACTGTTAGCAGATAATGCAGTTTATAAGTCAAACTTACATAATGTAGAAATCAGACATTTTGCATTAATAAGAGTGACAGTTTATCATTTAAATCCCTATGTGTCATTGTATTACTGTGTCCGGATAAACTGGATTGTGGAGCTTGGTGAATAAGACGCAAGTTGTTGTGCTCAAAATGCATCGCACAATAGTTATGTGGATTCAGCTCTGAATGTTATCAGATTGGCATGATTCAGCAAAGTCTGGCAACGCTGCAAGGAAGCGGTCTGATCCTGAGGTGCAGGGACGAGGCGTTTTTAATGTGTTGTCATGAAATAAATCAGTTTAACACAGTTCTGTCTCGCAAATCTACACCAGTTAATGATGTTCTCAGGATCAGGGTACAGGGTGACATTTACTCTCCTCGAGGGCCATGTACTGTATTTCAAAGATATGTTGGGTTAGGCATCTTTTTATTTTGTTTTCTTTACATTTTAAGAGCACTGTGTTCCACTGCAGCGTTGAGAGAGAGAGAGAGAGAGAGAGAGAGAGAGAGAGAGAGAGAGAGAGAGAGAGAGTGGCGGTCCAATGAGGAGTTTCAGGTTCTCTGTTAATCCCTCTCGCTCTGGACCTGAGAGCAGTACATACTGTATAATCTTATAAGTTATCACCATGGCAACATCCCATCCATGTTCACATACAGCTCCAAGGTGAGATGAATGGATGAATTTTTTATGGATACTTCCAGAACTCAACAGGCCAGTGTGCTCAGACAAGCAACAGTAGGTCCAGGAATTCATGGTGAATATGTAATGTTTAATTGGAGAAGAAACACACACCACTATAAAGATGAAAGGTTTGCATTCAGCATATTTTTACGTACAGACTTTCCATATAGTAGTAGATGGTTAAAGTGCATTTTATGAACATTAAAGCATCAGGTTGAGACATTGCCAAAGGAATTTGAAAGGTTAAAAACAGCTGTATTTGAAAGTGGTAAGGTTACTGGAAAACATTGTGTAGTTTGTTGTATCATACTGCAGTATAGTTGTAAATTAAAGCAATAAACCCCAAGAAGCAGTGGGTTACCAGTGCATTTTATGACAGCTAAGGGGCGTTGTTTTAAAATGCACTGAAACCCCACTGCTTCGAGGGGTTTATTGCGTTTATAAAACGGTTACTTCATATGCATAACATTAGAGGGATTTTATAAAATAAAACACAAATAAGTTGTAATTATATTAGTACAAATATTACTCTTCCGCCAAACAAAGTAGTTCCTCAGAATCAAGTGTGACTGAAACAGAGCGCAGTTCCCAACCAACACAGATGCAGCAAAGACACAATGAAAATATGATTCAAGACTGTGGTGTTTATTTTATAAATCACCATTTATCTAATTTATACATTAACATTTATTCTGTGCAACTGTTGAAGTGATGATCAAATATGCTTGGAAGCATGCTTAACTCTTTCCCCGTCAGCGTTTTTTTTTTTTAAGTTGCCACCCAGTTTTAATTAAATGCCTTGCAGAAAAATTATCTTCTTTAAATAAACATAAAATATCAAAGGAAAGAACAGACCATCCGCTTTCAAACAAAAACAAACAAACAAAAAAGTTTCATCCTACCTTCATTTGTTCTCTTATCACCTCTCAAATGTTTTAGCTAAAAGCGGAGATAATTCCATTTTTGTGAAGAACTTTTGTAAAAGATCAGATTCAAAGCCATCAAAACTTACACGCTGTGTTTTCAGTGCTGAGTGAATGCGTCAGTGTTTAAGTTGGGTAAGATCGCCACCCAGTGGATAATAGCGAACGTATGAACTTGAGTTATAAACTCCTCAGGCAACGTTTTCTCTTTATCGACGAGATGACTCAACAATATTTATTGACATTTATCTAGATATCGCCATTAATTGTGCAATTGTAGACAAATTAAAAATATGATTAAAGACACTGGTGTTTATTTTCATAAAGGGCGCAGTGATACTTATGTAATGTGGTCTGAACCGTGAGGTTACCGGTGTATTTTATCACGGTTTAGAGTGCGTTTCAACCAATCAGAATGAAGAACCAGAACGAGCCGTTTTATAATATAGCTTTTTTAATGTTTGGTAAATGATAGCCAAATGCTAAATTTGTGATTTCACTTATCTATTCAGTCCTGACAGGTGTAATAAAATTGGCGACCTGTTCTTATGCTACGTACACACTAAAAGTGAATTTAATTATTTGTCCAAATAGATTACATACAAAACGATGCAATGACGCAAATAAACACAAATTTGTGACAGATGACTGGAGCATGAAATTTGCATGAATAATTGTCACACAAGCCAACCAGGGAAGAGCTTATTGACACATCCGGTTTGACATGAATATTAAGGAGTTTTCATTTGCGCGCGTGTACATACAGTACAATTGACCTATGGCTCAGCCACGCCCCCTCCACTCACTCGGACACATACAATCAACAATCGGTGAACAGGCACTAGGGCAGCTGTCACAGGAGGAGACATTTCACAGGAGGCAACTGATGATTTTTGGAGAGCGAAAGACTATATATTTTATTGTTGAGAAGGTCGATGAAAAGCTTCAGCTCCATGCAAAAACGTACAGGTCACAGTGTAAACGCGATAAATCGCATCTCGTTGCCATCATATTTACATGAATCATTCAGCACAACATGCTATTACAAATAACATTTGTTACCTCGGTTATTTACAGCTAAGTGACATGATGTACAACGCAGCTAGAAGCTAACGTTATCGTTTTCTAATGTAAGGATAACGTTACGTTAAAGATGTTAAAGATAATGTTCAAATGTGTTGTTGACTTAGCTTAGAACAGATGTAGACATCCTTATTTAATTTATCCATGGTTAGTTGGTGTTGTGGTCTACCGCATAACTTAACCCAGAGTAAACACTTATTTTGGTTGATGAGGCTTGGGAAGGGTAAAAAATTCAGGTAAAATATACACAACGTCGCCCAGCATCTCGGGATACCTAGTGTCGGAGTTACATGTACACATGCACACCGTTTGACCATTTTTAGCTTAAAATTAAAAGAAAAAACGTTTAAAAACGAATGACTAACTGCAATGCATTTCAATGGACGTAAAAGCAGAGAATGTCCGAGTGTATTGGGTTAGCTAGCTCACTGTGATTGGCTCATCGCGTTTGGGGCGTGGTTTAGCCATAGGTCAATTAAAGATGGACCTCGATCCGAGGCTCTATCAAGTGCAAATTAAGATTGATTATCGTTGGTTGGTTTATATTTGGTATTTACTGTTTTTCTTGTAATCTTGTTAACTGCATTACAGTGTAAAGAGAAAGTCCACACTACAAATCTGTGCATCAAAGTCTAATTTAAATCTGCAAATTAAGTTTTATAATTCAAAAAATCTAAAACGAAAAGTAATCATGATATGAAATTAATAACAATACTAAAATGATGTAAACACCCCCCTTCTAATTACCAGTTTGATTGTTTCTTTATTTTCTGAGAAGACAAAGTTCATAGAAAATTGTGCACAATTCTGTTCATTAAGTTCAAATAAGATTCATATTTTTTATGAAAAAAATAAAAAAAAAATTCAGTAAAAGCCACCATGTCAAATCCCATGTAAGCAAGATGATTTTTTTGTACATTCCTTCCCAAATGATGTTGCCCTTATACGTAATGTTTCCATCTCTCATAGACAATGATTTGACAATGAGGTTAACAAGCAGATTTACATCATAAACAGCTCTGTGCCAACAGAGATAAAGGTTTTATGGTGTTTTTTTCACACTCATGAGAGTCATGTACATGTTGCAGTGGGTTTAATGTGTGTTTTATCATACAGATGAAGTTCAGTAAAAACACAGATCTGCTTATTTACTACCAGTCTTGACATGAGCTATAATAATAAATATACTGCATTATGCCTCAGTGCCCTCAGACTGAAATTATTATTGTGGGAACATTAAGACTCTTTCAACTGTTGTCAAGTTGATCTCAGTATTTTAAGGTGTAGTTCATCATTTACTCACCCTCATATTGTTTCATACATATATAAATGTCTTTGTTTTGGAAGATTCAGCAGAACAAATGTATACTGGAACAATGACAGAATTTCTCTTTAAAGATTGTGTCTGTGATTTCTGTACGACTAGTATCACCAAATATAATTGCAAAAATATTGTTTTCAAACAGATTTCCCATGTTTTTTTTAAATATGCTCATTTTCCAGCTCTCCTAGAGTTAAACATTTGATTCTTACACTTTTGGAATCCATTCAGCTGATCTCCGGTTCTGGCGGTAACACTTTAGCATAGCTTAGCACAATCCATTGAATCTGATTAGACCATTAGCATTGCACAAAAAAATGACCAAAGAGTTTTAATATTTTTCCAATTTAAAACTTGACCCTTCTGTAGTTACATCTTGTACTATGACTGATGGAAAATTAAAGTTGCGATTTTCTAGGCCGATATTGGTAGGAACTATACTATCATTCTGGCGTAACAATCAATAAACTTTGCTGCCATACCATAGGTGCACCAGGTGCAGTGACATTACGCAGTGCCCAAAAACAGTCCCGTGCTAGGTAACTTTCAGTGTGAACGGCACTACCGGTAAGTTTGTGTAGTTGCGGAGTGGGAGGGAATTTTCGGTGGAGGGAATCGTTCCTTTATAATAACATGTTTGAAATTTTGTTTTAAATTTAAAATGATTACAGAATACACGGAAACACGCAAAACAAACACTCCCACCTCTGGAATAGCCTGTGCATTTTAGTCCTGTCCGAATCAGTACATTAAATCCCAAAAGTTGTGGGGGCCATTGAAACTCAAACGTGGTTTGGAAAACTAATCCCGTTCGAATAGTGCTAGTCGCACCCCAGACTCCTGCCATTGCTTAATGTTCACATTGCCTCTGTAATTGCCATTGGATCGGCCAATAAAATGCTCCTGTTCATTGGAAAAAATAATTAATATACTAAAAAAAGCTGAGCACTTCATACTGTAGCATGTTCCCATGCAATTTGATTTCAAGCCTTTCAAACACTTCAGTTTATCCATTAATTGATTTAATCAGTTGACAGCCCTAGTATTAATCTGGGATTGAAGACTCTTACAAACCATACCTTTTAAGACTTGACATTTACGCTCTCTGAAAATTTGTACCACCTGTTTCCTTAACACAGAATGAAGATTAGCCAGCAGTGCTGTGTTGGGTTTTCCAAGGCGAACACGTCATCCGGTTTGTGCACTGGCATAATTGTGTCTTCGTCAGTAGTTTTGTAGCACAAAAAAATCTTTATTTTATCTCTGTTCATTTGTAAAACGCACAGCTGGTTGCAGCAGGGGAATGCTTACATCTTCGAGCAATTTTAAGGTTCAGCCTAGGGGTCACTGCAGGGCCTGGGTGCTCAATGTTTGTTTTTATCAAACTTTGTTCTGTTTTATTGACTTAAAGTCGGCACTGGAGTATCAATTCTCGAGGCGTTTCCACCCTCTCCTCTCCCATCTGTTTCTTTTCTTGAAAAGAGGGAAGGCATTGCTTTTGCATCGCCGTAAAGCCCTTCTGGCTGCTAGCTGTTTGCCTGTAGCTGTGTGCATTTATTCTGTGTCGAGTTGGAATGTGATTTAATATTCTAGTGTTGTATTGCATGTATGTGCATGTTCATATGTGATGTGTTTAACATGTTTGTTCATCTGCACTACGATGTAAAAACGTTCCCTAAGGGGCGTTGAAATGACACTGAGCAGACACTTTGGACGTTTATGGTTTAGAACGTACTGCGTGTGGATTTCCTGTTGTGCATGTTTATCAGATGTTTGCACACACAAAACACTTAAATGTGATGCCTGCTGGGCACTGCGTGCATATGCATGACTGTGCTCAGGATTACAGCGTTAGTTGCATTGCCTTCATACTGTATACACCGCATGCTGTCTGCAAATTTAAAAATAGTATGTGGAAAAGTACCGAGCCCCTAAGGTGACATTGAAGTAAATAAAATAGTTTAGTTTCATGTGCTAACTTGAAACTTTCATGTGCTCACGCGAAACCTTCATGTGCAGATTTTTTTTTTAAGTTTAGTTTTGCATGCTCACGTTAAACTTTCACATGCTCATGTGAAACCCTCGCATGTGCACGTGAAAGCAAAACTTTCACGTGAGCACATGATAGTTTCATGAGAGCATGCGTTAGTTTCACGTGTTCACGCGATAGTTTCACGTGAGCACGCGATAGTTTCACGTGAGCATGCAAAACTAAACTTTATTTTAATTTTTGCTCCATGTACCCTTAGGCGCTCCATAGAAAAGTATGCGACACTGACTTTTAAATGCAATAAAATTGGCTTCTTACATCATTTAAATGTTCTATTTTAAATTTTGACAGTGGTAAGTTGCTTCAACTTACAATATAAAAATAAGTTGAATTTAAAGTTGAATTATTGTAAAAACTCTTAAAAATGTAAAACAGTAAATTAAAATGACTAAAATGATTAAGGTAATTTGATTGACTCTGTCTTCAATTTTTAAGTACAGAGCTGACATGTGGTGCTTTTCGCTTTCTGCGACCCGAGTTTGATTCCCGGCTCGTGGTCATTTGCCGATCCCATACCCTTCTCTCCTCCCTGTACTTTCCTCTTCTCACTCACTGATAAAATAAAGGCAAAATGGCCAAAAAATATATAAAAAAAAATGAAGAAAGCAAAAAATCGAAGACAGCTAAAAGGTACAATGTAAAGTGCACTATAAAAAAACTCTTAACTTTTTCTTTGCTGATTGAATAATTGTATTTTTATACTTTACATTATATAATATATATATATACTACTTTTATAATATTTTTTTTATTATTGAGAATTATTATTATATATAAATATTATTGAGAGCCTTGAGAAGCTCTCTAAAGGCTATATAAAAATTAAGTTATAATCTATTATTATGTTGGCTTGAGAAAGCCAACATACTGTTGTTGCACTTAAACTTATTATGTTGGCTTGAGAAAGCCAACATACTGTTGTTGCACTTAAACTTATTATTATTATTCTTTTTCCGAGACTAAAATTTCTAACTCTAACTCGTCCTAGAGCTTTCAAGCTACAGCCATCAAACTTTGGACAGACCTTCGGTCTGATCTGACTCGAGTTGCTATATCTTTTCTAACTGATGGGACCTTCCGAATTCCTAAACGGGGCGCTGAAACACCCCAAAATTTCCATTGACTTAACATTGAGACAAACTTTGACGGGTCATAGCTGCGAGTGAGAAACTTGTAGAAACTTTTGGCTTACCACATTTAAGGAGGCTGACAGGCTGTGTAAGAACATACCTCACAATGGGGTGTAAGCTGTACTGCTGGGGTGTAAGAGGCCCCCAAAATTTCCCATTGACTTATAATGGGGCAGGAAACATGCCCATAAAAGGGAATAAAAGCGTCCCAGATGGAATATCTTCACTTTAGAGTGTCTTAGAGACATGGGGGTGGGCTCATTTTACTCAAGCATCCAATCAGTCTCTTAGGATCACCCCAGAGCTATTAAGCCACGCCCCTAGCAACAATTTTGGGTACCCTAGCAACATCTCCCATAGACTACCATTATAAAAAGCCCAGATGGATATCTTTGCACCAGAGTGTCATAGAGACATAGGGGTGGGCTCATTTTACTCAGGCATCCAATCAGTCTCTTAGGATTCTTATTGAGGTATTAAGCCACGCCCCTAGCAACAAAATATGAAGACCCTAGCAACATAATAAACAAAGCCTTATATCTCTGGATCTGAACATCGTAGAGACACAGGGGTTGGACCGTTTTACTTGTGGCTTGAAGTGTAATCATTATGGGATGCCAATTTTCTCCCTAGCAACCAAACTTAGTACCCTAGCAACGGAATAAACAAAGCCTTATATCTCCGCTTCAGAACATCATAGAGACACGGGGGTTGGACCGTTTTACTTGTGGCTTGAAGTGTGATCATTATGGGATGCCAATTTTCTCCCTAGCAACCAAACTTAGTACCCTAGTAACGGAATAAACAAAGCCTTATATCTCCGCATCAGAACATTGTAGAGACACGGGGGTTGGACCGTTTTACTTGTGGCTTGAAGGGTGATCATTATGGGATGCCAATTTTCTCCCTAGCAACCAAACTTAGTACCCTAGCAACGCAATAAATGTTAGCTTCATGCTAGTTTCCTGCTAATCATGCTAGCTTCATGCTAGCTTCATGCTAATCATGCTAACATCATGTTAGCTTCATGCTAATCATGCTAGCTTCATGCTAATCATGCTAACTTCATGCTAGCTTCATGCTAATCATGCTAACATCATGCTAGCTTCATGCTAATCATGCTAGCATCATGCTAGCTTCATGCTAATCATGCTAGCATCATGCTAGCATCATGCTAGCTTCATGTTAATCATGCTAGCATCATGCTAGCTTCATGCTAATCATGCTAGCATCATGCTAGCTTCATGCTAATCATGCTAGCATCATGCTAGCTTCATGCTAATCATGCTAGCTTCATGCTAATCATGCTAACATCAAGCTAGCTTCATGCTAATCATGCTAGCATCATGCTAGCTTCATGCTAACATCATGCTAGCTTCATGCTAATCATGCTAGCATCATGCTAGCTTCATGCTAATCATGCTAACTTCATGCTAATCATGCTAGCATCATGCTAGCTTCATGCTAATCATGCTAGCATCATGCTAGCTTCATGCTAATCATGCTAGCTTCATGCTAATCATGCTAGAAACAAGCTAGCTTCATGCTAATCATGCTAGCATCATGCTAGCTTCATGCTAATCATGCTAACATCATGCTAGCTTCATGGTAAATCATGCTACCTTCATACTTAAACATACTAACAGCCAGATAGCCTACTAAACTAAACTTATGTCAAACCGTTTTAAACATTCAGGCTACGCTTTCTCAAGCCAACATAAAGTTTGTCTTCAAACTTTACTATCTAGTTATTCTTTTTCTTCTGAGACTAAAATTTCTAACTCTAACTCGTCCTAGAGCTTTCAAGCTACAGCCATCAAACTTTGGACAGACCTTCGGTCTGATCTGACTCGAGTTGCTATATCTTTTCTAACTGATGGGACCTTCCGAATTCCTAAACGGGGCGCTGAAACACCCCAAAATTTCCATTGACTTAACATTGAGACAAACTTTGACGGGTCATAGCTGCGAGTGAGAAACTTGTAGAAACTTGTGGCTTACCACATTTAAGGAGGCTGACAGGCTGTGTAAGAACATACCTCACAATGGGGTGTAAGTTGTACCCCTGGGGTGTAAGGGGCCCCCAAAATCTCCCATTGACTTATAATGGGGCAGGAAACATGCCCATAAAAGGGAATAAAAGCGTCCCAGATGGAATATCTTCACTTTAGAGTGTCTTAGAGACATGGGGGTGGGCTCATTTTACTCAAGCATCCAATCAGTCTCTTGGGATTCTTATTGAGGTATTAAGCCACGCCCCTAGCAACAAAATATGAAGACCCTAGCAACATAATAAACAAAGCCTTATATCTCTGGATCTGAACATCGTAGAGACACAGGGGTTGGACCGTTTTACTTGTGGCTTGAAGTGTAATCATTATGGGATACCAATTTTCTCCCTAGCAACCAAACTTAGTACCCTAGCAACGGAATAAACAAAGCCTTATATCTCCGCTTCAGAACATCATAGAGACACGGGGGTTGGACCGTTTTACTTGTGGCTTGAAGTGTGATCATTATGGGATGCCAATTTTCTCCCTAGCAACCAAACTTAGTACCCTAGCAACGGAATAAACAAAGCCTTATATCTCCGCATCAGAACATTGTAGAGACACGGGGGTTGGACCGTTTTACTTGTGGCTTGAAGGGTGATCATTATGGGATGCCAATTTTCTCCCTAGCCACCAAACTTAGTACCTTAGCAACGCAATAAATGTTAGCTTCATGCTAGCTTAATGCTAGCATCATGCTAGCTTCATGCTAATCATGCTAGCTTCATGCTAGCTTCATGCTAATCATGCTAACATCATGCTAACTTCATGCTTATCATGCTAACATCATGCTAGCTTCATGCTAATCATGCTAACATCATGCTAGCTTCATGCTAACTTCATGCTAGCTTCATGCTAGCTTCATGCTAATCATACTAGCTTCATGCTACATCATGCTAGCTTCATGCTAACATCATGCTAGCTTCATGCTAATCATGCTAGCTTCATGCTAGCTTCATGCTAATCATGCTAGCATCATGCTAACATCATGCTAGCTTCAGGCTAATCATGCTAGCATCATGTTAGCTTCATGCTAGCTTCATGCTAATCATGCTAACTTCATGCTAGCTTCATGCTAATCATGCTAGCATCATGCTAGCTTCATGCTAATCATGCTAACTTCATGCTAGCTTCATGCTAATCATGCTAGCATCATGCTAGCTTCATGCTAATCATACTAGCTTCATGCTAATCATGCTAACATCATGCTAGCTTCATGCTAATCATGCTAGCTTCATGCTAATCATGCTAGCTTCATGCTAATCATGTTAGCATCATGCTAATCATGCTAGCATCATGCTAGCTTCATGCTAATCATGCTAGCATCATGCTAATCATGCTAGCTTCATGCTAATCATGCTAGCATCATGCTAATCATGCTAGCATCATGCTAGCTTCATGCTAATCATGCTAGCATCATGCTAATCATGCTATCATCATGCTAGCCTCATGTTAAATTATGCTAGTTTCATGCTAAATCATGCTAGCTTCATGCTAAATCATGTTCGCTTCATGTTAAATCATGCTAGCTTTATTTTAAATCATGATAGCTTCATGCTAAGTTGTCAAACTCTACTCTCAGACTAGGCTTTCTCAAGCCAACATAAAGTTTGTTCCGACGAACTTTTCTATCTAGTTATTATTATTATTATTATTATTAACTAGTGCATAAGGACGTCTTTAAAGTTTTGGCTTATATTATGTATCATTTATTTGTTGCCACGAAAATGTTTCATTTGATAGCATTGCGCTGTAGGATGAGCAATCTGTGCATTGGTTCACATTTGTTCGCACTGCTCATGCTGGTAGTCCATACATACTGTACAGAGCATGCTACACATAAAATACATACAATGCATAGTACAGAATAGTAGCTAGTATACATTACTAAATATAACCTCAGTAGTGTCATGAGGTCATCAAGTCAGTGATAAAACACATGAGAAAATCTGTCAGCATCCCTGAGAGAAACACAGCAGCCACATGTGCTCGAAACCCCTAAAAGATTCATGTTTCTCATTTTTAGTGTAACATTTAAATTTTTTAAAGGGGGCCTTATTAATGTTTGGTCCCAGGGATATTCTTAATAAGATGTGAATATTTCATTGGAGAAATAAAACCCAGAAATGGATATTAGACGAGATGAGCTCTTACGCTCGTGAATATCGTAATGTGTCTGTACTGTATCAAGCAGAATGGTTTATATTTAAAAATGTGAGTGGTATTGTTCATGAAGTTCAAGTCTTAAAATTACGCAGTCCTCATGCAATTGGCAGATGGTTTTATTTAAAGCGACTTACAGTGCATTATACATATTTATCGTTTTTTTTTTGTGTGTGTTTGCTGAGTTCAAACCCATGAGCATTAGTGATGTGTTACTGACACAATGCTCTTCCTGAGATATACAGAAGCACAACATGTTCATTGGAGGTTAAGTGTTAAATACAAAATATACAGATGCTAGCTTCACTTTATTGCTTGTACTATAATTATTTTATTTCTTGGGCAATCAACATTTGAATCAAATTTAAAGTTTAAGATTTAACCAGAATAGTCCTTAACCTAAAGCTGATTTTACTTAAATGCTAATTTAAATCTAGAAACTAGTGATGCACGGTCGTCTCATAACCTGAGGGCCCCACGGGTAACTCCTGGGT
Source organism: Paramisgurnus dabryanus (assembly GCF_030506205.2). NCBI lineage: Eukaryota > Metazoa > Chordata > Actinopteri > Cypriniformes > Cobitidae > Paramisgurnus > Paramisgurnus dabryanus. The sequence goes on from NC_133337.1 coordinate 26,777,352, forward strand.
TAGGAAAATAAATTGTCACTTTATTTGCGTGGCTGCTCATTACAAAAATGTAAAACCTTGTATGTTTCGTGCAATTCCCTTTAGAATATTAAATATTTGGGAATATATTATTATTCGATTATTTGATAAAGTTACAATACGTAGGTCTACATTGCAATGCAACATGCATGATGTCCCCAAACACATGATGTTGGCTTCACAACACAAAAGCAGCCACAACAACAAAACAAACGGGGTTTGGGGTGCGGGAGAAATTAAGTTGGGGAATGGTCATGCTGCTAAAGCTAATGTTTGAGACTGGTTCTCAGAAATATTAAGCACTTTTAGGCTGAAAAAGGTAGGGCGGGCGGTGGTAATACAGTGGCGGGCTGGGGCAGCCAAAATTATTTAATAACAGCGGGACCCGCAAGTTGAAAAAAAACCCTGACCCACGCATCAGTACTAGCCACAGTGTGTTTGGTAAAATAAGATGTGTGTGCGCCCGTATTAAAACCTCCGTAATTGAATTTTTTGCCAGAATGTTCTGAATGGTTCTAATCAGACAGCAAAATGGTGCAGTGCTATAGGGGACTCCCCGCTCTCCCCTCCTGTCATGTGTGAAATGGTTGAATTTGTTAGTCAGTGCCCTGGGACGACCGGTAATGATCAGATTTTAATTAAGACCCCTTGCACACTGTATCAGCTACCCCGCTCACTGGGGACCAGCCCAGGCTCAACACATTTTATGCTTTGAAAATAATAGAAAGAGAAAATGTTTGATTAAATGAAGAGATCTCAACAGACTGTCAGAATCAATACAATGTGGAAAGCTATCTTAGCTTGTGTTTTAAATGAGTTTGTAATTAGGTTCATCTGCGACTTGCATTTCATTTTAAACTTCTTTATGAATTCAAATTTATTTCAGACTTTGTCAAACCAAGTGTTTCAGAGTATTTGTGACGTTTCTGTAGCATAGACAAGGGTTTTTAAAATTTTATGATGGCAGGGAGCCCCACATTTGATGACCTTTAGCAAGAGACCCCTGTCCAAAAATATATATCCTTATACCACGGGTCTGTTGAATGCTGTATTCTGATTGGCTGAGAAATGTTGTATGAATTAATTTATGATAACCGCACACCTTGTCAAATGTCTTAAAAATAGGCACCAGAGCAATGTTTGTGGTAACCGTGGTATAAGAGGAATAATTGACTCCGGTCCTTTGAATTATTTAAAAATAATGCACACCCGCGGTGTAACGGCACTAAGCTTCACGTCGTGCTGCATTGCACCTTGGGTGTGCATTATTTTCTTATAATTCAATGGCCTGTCGTCAATTATTCCTTACATATTTTGTATAAAGAAACTGTGTAAGCTAAATAGTAATTGTGATATTATAAAGACACCTAATTGTCTACAACCCTAAATAATTGGTTACAAAGACAACTTGTACCATTTTTGCTTTGTCTTTTATTCTCTTGAAGCTTTCTGGGGACCCCCAAGAAACGTCAGGGGGTCCCTGGACCCCAATTTGAAAACCCCTGGCAAAGGCTGTACAAAAGATGGACAATGTGACTTCCATTGAAAAATGAATATCTCAAAAATGGCTGCTGATGTCTTGGACCGATGACGTAATTTGCAGCCAAAGTCGTAAATTGGACTTGCGATATCAAGGCTCCGCCCATTTGCCTGTTTGACTTGATTACAAATCACCCTTTTAATAGCATCTAATATCTAGCTTTAAGCAGATAGGGGTTTAGTCTTGTGTGACTGACAAACATGGCCACCGTGTGGCTTGACTTGCCTTAAGGGACTTTTCCAATGCTGTGTTGAAAACATCAAGATTGAAGTCAATGTTGGATTTATTTTAATAAAGTGAAAAGTTGCACTACAGTTGTTTTCTTTTCATATTGAGTATGTGTCTGTTTCCGTTTTGCTCTCAGTCTCTGCAATCATCTTCTATTGATGGAGAATATCCGAGATATCAGAGTTAATAAGCACAAAATTGCAGAAATTCCTCCCTTTGAAAGCTTTATTTAAGCTGTGTGATAAATTATGCCTAAGGAATTCAATTAAAAAGTCTATAAGAGCTCAATCATCCCTTCAAACAAGGAATCTTCACAAGTACAAGTAATGCGATATTTACATCCCTTTCATGGCCTTGGGTGAAGTTGAAATGACTTTGCTGATACAAGCCGTCGCCTCCTCACATTTTTCTGCAGTCGTGCTGCAAGGTTACGCTCAAAACAGACAGAGTTTGATTCGGTCAAATGTTCTGAGTGACAGCGGCTTGAGGGGCAAAGACATAAATACTTCCCGACTGTAACTACAATTGCTCATACACATGCTGACTTACGGTAAGTGTTTGTTGCTGTTATTGATGGATGCAGGTGGACGTATTGAATATGGGCGTGAGGTCATAACTCAGATGAGATGAGATGAGAAGGTGGAACGTTGAGCTCTTTCTGTCAGGAGGAAAATAAGATTGATGGATCTGACTGTTGACAGAAAATGTAAATGAAAGTTGTCATTATTTTACCTCATGATGTTCCCACAGAAAAGTGCCGTATTTTGAGCTCACTACCATACAATGAAAGTGAATGGTGTGACTCGCCTTAAAAGAGACAAGCACCGCAAATACAGTCAGTATGAGTGCACTGGATTTGTGCGATACAGGCTGAAAATTGGCTTGAAAGCTTAGCCCAAGCGTGCCGCACAAGCCCTGAAAAGTGAAGCCAAAATGTCTCGATCGCCCCCCAGTGACTGGTCCCAGTATAGGTCATAAACCCCGCCTCCCCATGTTATTCAATGGGACTTGAGACCAACTAAAAAAATTAATTACACTTCAATTATCTTTTTTCCGAAGCTGGTTTCTGTCATTTACTGTGGTTTTTATCACGCTGATGTAAATTCAAATGTTTGTTTTAAAAATAGGTTTGTGTTTAGTTAGTTATTTAATGATATAAAAACGGTGGTGTCACGTCATGATTGACAGCTGTGATATCGTGTGATATGCGCATTCTACGAGAGCGAGGGCGGGGTTTTGACTTAGCGGCTTCCCTTCCTGCTCACTACTGCGCATGACTGGTCCCGAAATCGCTATTGCGCAGACTCAAGACCCAAGATGTCAGCGCCATATCGGGACACTGGTGGCTTCACTTTTCACCAATGGAAGAGAGTGAACAGGCGTCGTCCATCTTTTTTTACAGTCTATGGTTTAGCCGTGAATACCATTCACTAACTTGGACTTTTTGCTTTAAATAACTTTTGATTTTCAAGAGACACACGCACTGATATAAATTGTTTTGGATAAAAGCATCTGCCAAATAGGGGTGGGCGGGACACAAACTAACGCGGGGTTAATTGTAACATGGCTACTTTACATATTTATACAGTGCTGTGCTTTTGGTCTTTTTATCTTACCGTCAGAAGATCTCCTGCGAATTTGTAAAAAGTTTTGATGTGTTTTCATTAAGATATTGAACAAAGAGTGTTTAGGAGTCATGAATGTAATTTCTTCGTCTTAAGTCACCAAATCTAACCTTATATTATTTTAATCACTACCTTAAACATTAACTTTAAATGTAGCAACTCATCTCTTGTCAATATACTGTAAATAATAATAAGTTGACATGACTTGTAAATCTGATTTGATCCAACAAAAAAATTAAGTCCACAAATATTTTTTTTACAGTGTACTTAAAATCTAAGTTAATTTAACTTAAGCATATGAAATCCATTAAACTAAAACATTTAAGTGAAATGAACTTTAAATTATCAGTACATGTTGTAACGAATACCCATCATTTGAATATTTTGATTATTTATGTTTTTTTTTTCATAGAACAAGAACTGATAAGAACTTTAACTACTTTAATATTTGAAGAGTTTGGTTCCAAAGTGAAATGAATCCATTTTGACTAATTCCAGTAAAAACGTGTTTTCTATACCAAGAAAGTGACAAGAAGAGACCACTTTTTTCTTTTCTTTGATTTTTAAAAATGTATTATAAAAACTGAGTTTTTTTTTTTTTCAAAATGCTATACATCTCTTGAATCAATATATAAATGTGCATTCATATTTGCCATGTTATATTAATTTTGTTGACTAGTGGTTTATACTGATTAAATAAATAAACATTAATGTGATTAATCAAAACACTTACTCTGTCATACTAAGAACACTGTCATTGCAGCTGTAAAATGTTTTGGTCCTGCTCGATATTTGTTGACTTTGAGTAAAATAATGGAAAGATTTTCATAAGATCCCCTGAGGTCAATGTGTTAGCATGACAGAGGCTTGATGCTGCCTGTCTAGAGAACAAGTCGGCATTTTTCCATCTCCCGATTGTCTCTCATGTAATCTATTAGATGTTGATGACTTACGTTTCTTCCCACCACAGGTTTATCAATGCCATCAAAATTATTATTTTGTTTTTGTTTTTTTGTTGATCACGAAGTACAAAGTAGATAAGGAAAACTATTCAAAGCGCCGCCATTATTGTTTACAATACGTGGAATGGTGCGCTGTGATTGGTTGAGCGGAATTATTGCATTGTGCAGAGAAGGAGGACTGGCGTTTATTGTGTTTTGGGAAAAAGGGATAAAAGATGACAGAATAACATGGCGGAAATTGGATTTTGCGTAAAATTAAGAATTTAATTTATCAGATACAATAGATAGTGAAACTGATTTTGGCGGTAACTATTTTTTTTAAATGGCATCTATTGTTTTGGAACCAAACTCTTCATTTCAATGACTCACTTATAGTCAGTCATGAATTTTGTGTTACTAAAAGTAACTTGGACAGAGCAATTGATATTACAAGTTATCAAATTATTTAATTTTAAGTTAAAGCAACACTATGTAGTTTCCATGTAAAAATGACTTACAGCTCCCCCATGTGGTTGAAAAGCGCAAATGTGCCTGGTATCAGACACTCTTCTGCAGGCAGGGGAAGGGGCGGGGCTGTGTTTCCTACCCTCCATCGCCACTTTCAGAGTGTGCTTGTAGCAGCTAGGAGGCTGCTCAGGTTGCAGCAACAGTACAATTTGTCCAGTTAAAAGTTGTTCTATCACTGAAATAATTTTAGAGACATTATTTAAAGGTAAAAAAAACTACATAGTGTTGCTTTAAATGTACTCTTGTTTTAGTTCACATAACTTGGGCAACAACTTTCCTCCATTTTTATAAAAGTAAAATAAACTTGCCTGGGTTTACAGTCCAGATATACAACAGGTGCTTCATCTCCACCTCTTCAGAGTTGCCATCTTTTGTTGCATATCTATGAAATTTTCTTGATATTGTGAATACTGTATCTTCTTTCTTCAACAAACGTGTTTACAAACAGGTAGCAGGTGGAGTACTGTATGCTCTTCATTTGCATTCAAATGACTCTTGTTCTGTAGCCGCTACATCTAAAGCAAATGCAACAGAGGAAAAGATTGATTGTGCCGAGTTGAGCCGAGTCCATGAGCATCATGATGTATTGAGAAAGCTTTCCATCTCTGTTTGGATTCCCATCTCTCTCAACAGGAGAAACAGCACAAGTCATGCAAAATTCAACAGTCACCAAGGGCACAATGTATAAAAGCACCGGGATAAAATACAGAGCCACATTTCTGACCTTGATATAATTCTCCAAAGCTGTGAATGTACATGTATATATTCTTATTGCCTGTTTTTATTTGAGCCACTTGTTTGAACAAACAGTAAAACTTTTGTGTGTGTTTTCCTGCTGCGATTTGTCCTTGCAGTAACAGTAGGATTGTTAATACGTTACAGGTTCAAATCTGACATTTATTGATCATGTTCCACCCTCATTCCCATCCTTTCTCATCTCTCCTCTCTATATCAATATACACGGCTGAAGAAACTACTTGTGTAAAACTGTTTAACTACAGTGTGGTTATTAAAGCTATGCAAGATGGCAATATCTTTGAAAATACATAACTGTCAGACTAGAGGATTTATTTTTATAGCTGTGTTGCACAGAAATGAGCTTCTTAATTAGTAAAGCATCAATACACTTTACATATACACTAGATAAAAAGTGAGAAGCAATGTACAGTCATGTAAATGAATTTATATTAAGGAACAGCATTATTACTCACCCTTAAGTTGACCTGTATGAATTCTATCGTTGTTTTTCAGAATTTAAACGCAGATTTTTTTAAGTGTTGTTTTGAGTTTTCTGGTTACTGTGGGAGTGGATGCACTTTAAAAACATTGGGTAACTACCAACAGCAGGGTTAATATACACTCTCAGAAATAAAGGTACAAAACTGTACCTTTTCTGTCACTGGGGCTGTACCCATTCAAAAAGTACAGCTTTGCACCTAAGGATTTTATTTTAGTACTTCAGAAGTACATGCTGGGACCAAAGACAGCTTATTAGTACCTCAAAAATACATATTAGTATCTCAAAGGTACATATTGGTACTAAATGTTTACAAATCTGTAATGGTCCATACAATTACCTTCTTAAAGGGTGCTGCCCCACTGACAGCTAGGGTACATATTTTGACTTTTTTTCTAACAATGTAGGTCCTAAAGGTACGGTAATCTACCCAAAATTGTATTCTGTTTTGTATTCCTGTAAAGGTACCAAACAGAAACTTAGGGTACAGCCCCACTGACAGAAAAGGTACAGTTTTGTACCTTTATTTCTGACAGTGTAGGACAGAACACGCTGGGCTAAACTAACCCAACAAGTTGGGTTGTAAATTTTAACCAATGGGTTGTTTTTTACCCAAGGATGATTTTATTTAAACATTTGGTTATTTTTACTTCATAAATGGGTTAATATATATTTTTTTTTTTACTTTATTGCAGATGTCAAATACACCACAATAAAAACACATGCCAACATGGACTGACCTTTACTTTTTTTGGATAACATTATATGTGCTGTAATACAGTTTACCTCAATCAACAATATCTATTAACTTAGAATAAAACTTAATCACAATTAAAATACATTTTAAAAATTTATTTCACCAGAAAAATAAATATATCCAACACTATCCCATGGCAAATTGTACGGGTGGTTAATTCGTGTTTATTCATACGACCACATTTGTAGATTTTTTTAATGATTTGCCTTGACCCCTGTGACGTTGGAGTTAGGGGTTGGGTTTCATTATTGTTTTTGTTTATGATAATCGTACAGTTTTGCATAGTTAACTTTGCATGAATTCAAACAAATTAGCCAACTTGTAAAATGTGTACAAATTCCCGTGAGATCAGGCTGGTATATCCTCTTGAAAAGTGCCGACTGGGGTCTGTCCTTTAATCAAAATCTGACATGTTTGTCTTAAATATATGACTTGCATGAGGTTTTTACTTCAAAGCATATAAACCTAAGCAAATAACATGATGAAATGAAAGATGACGATGTTTATGCATGACGCAATTACTGTCGTGTAAACACACTGGCCCTCATTTATCATTCTTGCGTAGAAACGGGCGTATATGTTAACGTAAGATTATGCTTACACTCCTCTCACCGCCTGATTTATGAAACTGTGCGTACCGTTGATATTCAGGTGTACGCAATATCTGCCCTTCATAAATGCCGCGGCCGAAAACGAGCGTCATTAGAATAACAAGCCCATATAAATTCAAGTCTCCGCCTCCCCCACGCCCTCATTTTACGCCATTGACACACGAAAGACGGCAAAGAAGAGAATCCGGGGAAGTGAAAAGAAACAAAATTGTTTTATTTGGCAGTTTAAAGAGTGGGATTAGAGACACATTAATAATTGGATGACAATTTGTAATATTCTTATTATTATTTTTATAATTAATTGATATTTAGAAGAATAATTATTTATTATTATTATTATTTACTGTTGCCTACATCTAAATTCTATGTCTGCTTAATGGTTCAGTTAATTTTTTTTATATAATATTTTAAAATGATGTAGTAACTTTTGTAGTGTGTTGTTCTGTATTTACATACAGTTGTTTGTTAGCTGTATCTTAGATCCAGTTTGATACGGAGCTCCGGATATAATTCAAATTAACAATTTGTTTCCACGACATCCACATGTTTTAGCTAAGCTAATTCATAATTTGAAGTAATAATAATTGTAATAGTAATTACGAAATATTCTAAATATTCTAATAATTAATTCCAAGGAACAAACTGTTGAATATTGGGAACAAATTCTAAATTTATGGCCATACTTTAGACTAAATAAGAAAAAGAAGTGTCCATAGCATAAAGAATTATTCGTGGCCATAATTTTGTCCGCATGTTATCATGATCGGATTTATGGCTCTATTCAACACAAACATTTTACTTTACCTATTCATGTGTAGCTATTTATTTATCATCGAATGGTATGTAACTAGCTTACCTTTTATTGCATTACCATGTTTTCGTAGCACATCCTTGTGCTTTCTTGCAATGTGCCGCTTCAGATTCCAGGAAGAATATTTGCTAACTCTTTACAGTCTCTCCGCAGTCCCTTTCAATTTTTTCTTCCTGCTCAATCTTAACTTTGATTTTTTTACTTTACATTTATGTATAAGGCTTGAATTCCATAACTTATTGCTAGACGTTTTTACAGATTCTCGAACTAGCAAATTATCAAAGGGCGTTCTGGGTTCAACGAGCGTTGCTGAGGGAGCGGAATTTTCGGAAAGGCGCTTTGATGGTAATATTACCGCACCGCTCAACGCTCCGCTCCCACTAAGCTCCGTTCACATGCTCGCTCTGAAACATCAGGTAAAGCGCACAGGCTCTCAACTGAAGGACTACATATGCATACAAATCAAATGCTTTGGTAAAGTCTTACAAATTAAACATTGAACATTGTTGCATAAGAATAAACACTGAAGTTTATAATTACTATGTTTTTTACAGTTGGTCATAATATATCATATATTTTAGTTTGTCAGTACGTTTTGTGGTGTTAGGAAGTTTTTGCGCATTTCTGCACTAACTCAAAATGTGCGTACACCACCTCCTGAGCTGGCGTAGGATTTGAGCGTGCCGTACGCCAACGTCCATATTGATAAATCTCAAAGTCACCGTGGTTTTGGGTGTACGCAAGGTGTACGCTGGAAATTTGGTGTACGCACTTTTGATAAATGAGGGCCACTGTGTGCTTGCATGACATATTGGGTTACTATAAAAAAACCCTACCCAAACATGAGAAAATAACCGGTAACACTTTACTTGAAGGGGTGTTAATCATGACATGACACGTGTCATGAACATGTAGGAAATTTTATTCCCATTTATGACATCTGTAATTAAGTGTCATTTGTTCAATTAATTTGTTCAATTATGTCATTTTTAATGCAAAGATGACATTGCTTGATGGAACTTAATGGATGTGCACAATATATAATAAAACTGACAACTAGCAGAACATGTTCTTCCTCACACAGAGGGTGAAGTTTTCTAACAACTAACAAAATATGTAAATAATTTTATGTAATTAATTGTTTTTTTCCGGGGATATGGACCCACCACTGTATGGCTTAACCGATTATTGTACTGTTTTCATTTAATTTTAGCCAAATCATTCTCCAAATGCAATAAAAAATAATTTTAACAATTATTTTTATTATTATTATTATTTTTTGTTAAACATGGAGGAAACATTATGAACTGAAGAATATTCATGACGTTGTTATAAAACTATTTAACAGAGTATTAACGTTTAATTATATTTGAATGACAAATTCAATTTGTATTACTGGTAAAAAGTGTTTAGTTATGTTGTGTTGGTAATGTCAAGTTGTCATGACAAGTTATAATGTATTGGTTTATGTCAAGTTGTCATAACAAAGACAACTCAAACAATGTCATCTTTGCATTAAAAAAGAATTCATTAAACGAATGACACTTAATTACATTTGTCTTCAACGTGCATAAAATCTCCTTCATGTTCATGGCACATGTCATGTCATGAGTATGAAGGTGTCATGTCAGTCTTATGAACACCCCTTCAAATGTTACCAAATAACCCAATTAAAGGACAAGTTGGGTATTTTACACTTAAATCCCTGTTTTCAGATTGTTTATGATGAAATAGAACGGTTTTGACTGAAATTTCGACATATGATGCTGGCCCAAGAATTTTCGGGTGTTTGTTTTTCACCTCCCATCTCTACAATGGGTTTATACCGTAGGTGCACAGGAACAATCCTTCCTAAAATGCATTAAACTTTCGTTTGCAAAGACGTGAAACTCACCGACTGGTCAGGGGTGTTCACTGATATGCTCACACAAAAATCACTGCAAAAGATGCTTTCCAACAGCTGTTTTAGCATTCGTTGTTAACTTGTAGACCTATTTTTCCAAACGCCTCACACCCGTATATTCTTCCGCTTAGAGCTTGAATAATAGACACTCCAGCCCAGGTGGTGGCGCTAATCCGCCTTTGCCAATTGCAAGAATAGAAACAAAGTTCCCGGCGCGGAGTAATACCGTACCTCACAGCACATCTAATACAAGTCAATGGAGTTGGTAAAAACTACGATAAAACCTGTTGGAATGCATCTTTTGGAGCGATTTTTGTGTGAGCATATCAGTGAACACCCCTGACCACTCGGTGAGTTTCACGTCTTTGTAAATGAAGGTTTATTGCATTTTAGGAAGGATTGTTCCAGTGCACCTACACACCCATTGTAGAGGTGGGAGGTGAAACACAAACACCCGAAAATTCTCGGGCCAGCATCATATCTCGAAATTTCAGTCAAAACCGTTCAATTTCATCATAAACAATCTGAAAACAGGGCTTTAAGTGTAAAATACCGAACTTGTCCTTTAAATGACCCAAAAGGTTCAATCCAACGTTTGGGTTGAAAAAATAACTCAGCATTTTTTCGAGTGTGGTGACTGAGGCAGTCACCATCCACCCTATAGTAAACACAAAACCCTTAAACTTCAAAAGGACCCAAAAGGTCAAGCCTTTCATTTTTTCACCAAATCCTTTTGTATGCCTTCACGATTCGAATATATGTCATGAGTTTATTTGAATTATTTGATAGATACTTTTGGCTCTTTTTGAAGTTTAAAGAGGTGATCACCATCTACTTCCATAACCATACAACTCAAAACAACATAAACAAAACCTGCATTTGGGTTCGGAAGAACAAATAAGATGATGGAGATCAAACGACATGAGAGTTTACATTTTTTTCACTACAGTCGACTTTTTGTTTTAAAAAAAAGGGTCGTTCCAAATCCCATACTATATGGAGAGTTTTACGGTGCAGTTGTAAAAATATATACAGTAAAGTTAACTCTGTGTCCTAACTTAAGTAGAAACACCCACAACTCCTACTCACTGAACTATAACAAATTGCTGGATTTCTCAGGAGGCGTCTTAAATCCCTCAGTCATCCTGTAGCAGTATTATCCTGTGTGCGGAGGTATAGCTCCTCATTCCTCTGTGGACCACCATCGGATCAGACAGAAGTCAGAGGGAATGAATAAGAAATGGAAGAAAACGAATAGGGACAGAGGAACAGAATGAGAAAAGGGCAGTGATCAAGAGACGAGGTGCAGAAGTGATTTTTTTTGTGTAGGAACAGTCAAGGGTGTCTGCAGAGCTTGTGTGTAAGATCAGGTCTTCAGGGCAGGTTAGATATTATTAGGAATGTGAAGCTCTATAAATAGTGCCAGTTATAGTTGCCCAGAGGGTATTTTACGTAATTGATGCCCACATCCAGGAATAGATCTGATCCCTGAGGGCTCTACATTGTGTTTTACTATACAAGTCACTTTCAGGTCTCTGTGTCCTGACACTATGTACTGCATTAACACAAAGTCACATCCAACATATGTAACCCCTGCTGGCAAACTGAATCGGAATGAGCATATTTATTATATTTTGCGTTAGTATGTCACTTTAACTATTGGTTTATACTATTTTTTCTGATGTATTCTTTTATATTTTCTAAACTTTAAACAATTGTCGCCTGGTGTTGGGGTTAGAGTTGGGTTTGGGTAGGGATGTCATTTTATGTAAATCTAACCCTAAACCGAAGCGACAATGGTAAGAAAATAGGACAAAACTGTTGAGTAACCAATCCGTGAGAATGCCACGGAAAAGAAAGTCCATGGCAGGGCCACGGAAATATGCGGAGATCCTTGAGAATGCCACGGAAAAATTAGCAAAAAATTCCATGACTATGCCACGGAGTGGTGGTTTTCTGTGATGTGGAAGAAACGTAAGCCATCAACATCTAATAATTTACGCGAGAGGCACTCGGGAGACAGAAAAAATATCGGCTGTTGCTTGTTCTCCAGACAGCATCAAGTTTCTGTCATGCTAACACATTGACCCCAGAGGATCTTATGAAAAACTATTCAGAATTTAGAACGGTGCACCTCTCAGAAATACAAAATACAATATACAATACAAATACAAATAAAAATCATTTTAGATGTTTGATGACTATTTAGACTAGAGCATTGAGATTGCTAGACAAAGGCTTACTTATTTTTATGAAAACCTTAATTTTGACCAATTTTGATCAACATTTTTACTCACTTTTTCCAGCATGAAACGCACACACATATATTACGTATAAAAAAGTTTTTTATATTGGACCGGGGTGCACTTCTAATGCAAAACTTTGGCAAATTCTTTATGGATCACCAATCCCAGAATGCATTGCAATGCACTTAAAGTTTAGAAAATATTACATCAATATACTGTATATAGATTACATGCAATGCTCAAAACGTAAAACATGTAATGAATTTTTGTGCCCAATTGTTTTGCACTTTAGGATTTTGTTATCAGCTGCATGCAAAACTCAAACTCGGATAAATCTGTTATGAGGAATTTGTTTGTGTCAACCCAATGTTTGAAGTTGCTGCTCAATTATTTAAGTGTTTCACAATTCAATTCAATTTTATTGATATAAAATTCATCATACCAATGCAGCTTCCGACAGCAACGCAGTTCCTTTCTCTACTGAAGAGAAAAGATGGACAAAGTGCCCCCTTCTGTATCTGCATCAACGTCTAAAAAAATATTTGTATGCTCATTGTGTGACCAGACCCTTAATTTAGTCATAGAGTTGCTTTGTGTTAAATCATCATCTAATTGTGGGTGTCACTCGGCAACCTGCATCCTTTGTGGTCCATCTTTATTGTGACCTTACAGCATCTCTTTTCATAGTTTCCCCCAAAGGAGCAGATTTGTCCACCCATAATAAGTAATGAACAGATTATCTCTGAAGAGTATTTTCAAGGTAATTAGAAATCTGGGTTGATGTTGGCCTTTTGGGAGCAGATATTTAATAAATCTAATCAGACAGTTGTTAAGAGAACGAGAAGAGTTTATTTGCCACATAGAGTGTCCTTGTATGTAGATTGTTTTGGGCGTGTATGCATGCATGTGTATGATGTTAAGACAGTCTCACAGTCAGTCACCATCTGTTAGAAAGACTCGCTGACTTCATAGAGGGACAACAAATGTCACGACTTTTTCTGTATACAGTGTGTGCGAGACGATTCTTCTCGTACCAGGACTGGTAGCTAGTTTATAAACAATTGTGACGTTTGGCACTCATGTGTGGTACAACATTCTTCTGGAAAGTCTTTTCCCAACTAAAATGAGTATTTTGTATAACTGTATATTGTATGTTATTATACTTTTATAATATGTATTGCTACAAACTATTCTTTGACAGTTATTAAAAAGTCACCTTCTATTCAGACCATTAGTGGAGAAATCCTTGGTGAATCCCATTGGTGTAATGATGGTCGCAGGAACAAAAGTCTAGCTTTAATTTAACAGAACTAAGTGCTCACTAGGAAATCGATTCATTCGCAGATCATTATTTCTATCTCGTTTTGGTTTAGATGTGACTTTTATAAAGCTTTGACAGGGCTGGACTTGAAATCTTTGTATTTTTTATCTAAATGTTTTCAGCAGGCACTACCACACTTTCATCTTTGGAGAAAACACCATTGCCATTTTGCTTAACATGCAAGGCGCTTTTCCACTCCAAAGTTCTGGCTCGGTACAGATCACTTTTTCGGGGTTTCAACTGTGTACCTGGTACTAGAGGACTTGACGGGTCCACTTACATCAAAAAACCCGAGGTTCAATCTGAGATCAAGTGGGTTTGGGTCTTAAAGTTTCAAACCCGATGGCATCAGGTCTCTGGTAATTTAAAATGAATGTGTTTTTGCCGAACAGAGCTGAGTTTGGGTCTTCTATCTCATGTGTGCATTGAGTCCTTTTCCAATCCCTCCTTTGTTTGCCAACAGCCCTTGCGGCAGCGTTTGGCTTGCGGTAGGTTTATTTTCATTGAGACAGACCTGTCAATCAATTTTAAATACACATTTTAGTGGATATCTTGGTGTCGTCCTCAGATAACAAATAGATGAACCAGTTCGCCAATATGGTTGCAAGGTCACCGGGGTTTCTTTCTGTCTGACTGCCTATAGACTACACACACGCCGTTTACATTTGGGTCCAGTTAAATAAAATTCCTGCTGGGTCTGGTCGTACTCGGGTCTAATTTTGTCGGGTTTATATGCACGTCAGGTTCGGGTTACAAGCGATTCGGGTCAGGTACATTTCTTTAGAGCAGAGAACACCTCTCACGATACTTTATTTGGTACCAACTCGGTTGAGGTTTCAAGCAATCCATTCTGATACTAAAACATGTGTAAACACTGCAGATCACTGATTGGTCAGAGAAAATGCAAGATTTGCCTACCCTCATGTGCCATCGAGCAAACCAAGTTGTTGTATGATGTTCCCAAAACATCTACATGCCGAGAACCAAGAACACCTTTCCATCAACATGCTCCATTGCTTCTGTATTGTGCGTTTGTTTGTGTCACATTTACGATGATGTCACAGGAGAAGAGGTGGTGTATTTTTGGTAATTTTGTTATGTTCTCTTCCATTAAAAGTAAATCCTATGTGCATTTATGGCTCTGATTTTTACTAGGACTGTAAGAAGAAAGATGAAATGTGACATGTAAGTGTAAATGTGAGATCATTTGCCGTAGATGGTTTTAATCGTCCCCGTGCTGTCCGGTAATGAGCCCTCTGTTGAATCAGAGAGGATACAGAAAACTAAAAGAGGAAAGGGAGTTATTTCTCATTATGACAGTCGTCGGATCACACATGGAAATGGATCCTCACCAGGTGTCTGACAGCCTATTAGGCAAACATCACAATTCCGGCACTTCCAGAAATTTAGTCTGTGGACTGAACTGTCATAGGGTTGACATGATTTCCTGTTGTTTTTTAGTCTTTAGTTGACAACATTGTTGTTTTGTATTCTGCCCTTGTTATTTGACAAGAGACTGCCTGATGGTTCTCGCTCATTGTAATTGAACTTTCATCCTGACACGTCAAGAGTTTTGAGGAATCGGCTGTCGGATCCTGCACGACTTCTTAATTGCACGTCTGTAGGTGTATCTGAATCTCATTTACTCCCAAAGTTTGTTTCTTAAAAATTGTCAGTAAATGTTTATGTATACATGAGTAGAATCAACACCTTTGTTTTGTCTAGAATATCATATTTTTAACCAATAACTATTAAAAAATTGTTGAATCAGATTTTTCAGCAATAAATAATGAGCATTTTCATGCCCTGTTACACGAGAATGCTTGAGGGTGAAAACGTAAAAATATTTAATCGGATGTGCCTTTTCGTTTTTGGGGGCGCAAAAAAGTAAAACAACCCTCCAGAGTGGAAATCTTAAAAACGCTCTAAAGTGAAAAACATAGAAGTCTGCTCACGGTGGCTTTTGTCGTGTACGCGTTTATGTCACAGGCATGCGCCAGTTCAGGAAAATAACAACAAACATGTCTGATTATTTCCATACGTCGGACCTTCAAGTTGCTATAGCAGCTCTGACAAATATACAAGAGTCTTTCCAGCAATTGTACGAAATATTCACAGCTCATATTACTGATGATCAGAGAAGATGCTTTAATTATGTTGATGCGCCAATTTGTTGGAGGCAAACCAGGTGGCTTTGGACGAAACCTGGGAGAACAAGGAAGAAGGTTGTATGCAGGCGCGTGCATAGATATGTATATAAAGGCTAGATGGCTCAAGGCGGAGTCAGCTGTGTCGTCACTTGGCGGCCATCTTAGGTCAGTGCTGCCATAGTGCTGCTCCCTGCTGCTGTGGACGGAAGGTGAGTGACATACGCCAACTAAAATGCTCGTAACTTGCTGAATTCTTGACGGATTTACAAACGGTTTGGTTTTTTACAAACGTTATTAACGTGGCTATAATTCTGGATGCTTTAACATGTTTCATGAATTTTTTATTTATTTTTAGTATACGTATTCAGTGTCATAGGTACATCTTTGACGTTTATAACAAACCAATCCGTTTGAAAATCGGTAAAAATTAAGCAAGTTATGGTCATTGAAAAGGACCTGCATCATTAAAACTCAATGCTACGAGTGAGCGAGCGCCTTGTCCTAAGATGGCCGCCAAAATGCGGACGTTCCACTCAATTGGCCATCAGCGCGGACGAGCCATCTAGCCTTTGTATACATATCTATGGGCGCGTGGACTTGGTGTTGTTGTGTGTCAGGTCTTCACATTGCCACCTAGCTGTCTGGAGTGCATATAACATCGAATATCACACACTTTTGCATCACCATGTGCACACAGATTTCCCCCCAAAACGCTCATATATACGTGGAATAAAAAGTGAAAATGCAACAGCACTTTTGCGTTTTCTCTTCAGATCGTTTTCCGTGTAAATGTATCCTCAGACTTTAGTAAGAAAATTTTAACAGGGTTGAGGCCCAACTAAACTTCGTTTGTATGCGCACGCGAGCCTACCTACACAGTTGAACGCTTTACAAAGCATACCTTATTTTAATCGTGCACATTGCGACAAATTGCAAAGCCGCTCCTGGTCTGTATACTTCTGTAAGCGCATGCGTGACCTACTCGGTCAAAGTATACGCAGTTACAAAAATCCAGCGGTGCGTGTCCAGTATTTTGATGACACAATTTTCCAGACTGATCTAACGGAAAGTTGTGTTATAGTCACAAATAATCTTATTAATTTATTCGTGTCCATGGCACGAAATTCAGCTTTTTTGTGAATTGAGCACGAATGTCTTTTTCGTGTCACTTGCACAAATTTCTATATATAGTTTTTCATGTCTGTGTGCAACACTTTTTTGTGGCATTTTTATGTATTATTTTCTCATTGTTTTTTTTCTTACAAATGTCGCTTGGGGTTGGTGTAAGAATCTCTAGTGTTACATTTTTAGACATCCTACCCCAAACCCCAACTTTTGGGGTTTTTAAAAGCTGAAGAAAAACATGTAGAAACAAATACATAAAAGCACATTCTGATTTAAACCCCAAGCAATAATTTAAAAATAGGGGAAAAAATGAGAAAACAAAACATAACATGACACGAAAAAGAAAGTTGTGCCACGGACACGCAAAACTATTTATTGAAATTTGTGCTGAGTGACACGAAAAAGACATTCGTGTTCAAGGTACGAAAAAAGCCAAATTCCATGCCATGGAAATTTTTAGTGAATATAACACAACTTTCCATGAGATCATGTTGCAATTTGCACATTGTATGCATTGTACACCATCCAATGTATACAGAGGTATACCCGGGCCTTTACTGTAGGTTACGGACACTTGTTTGTACTTTATAAATTTTATGCACATTAAAATGCAGATTTTACTTTAACTCTTATACAAAAGTATCTGCAAAGAAATGGCGATGCTTACGATGTCTGATCTTATTATAGATCATAACATGACATATCCAAAACTGAGTGACCTTTATTGCAACGAGAGCAACTTATTAAAACATCGACTTCTGTCACTTAACTGGCTGGGATGGGATGTATTGATAAAAGCGAAAGGTCAGTAGAGATGCATTGATGACTGATTTTGTAGTTTTGAGACGGATGTCAACAGCTCTTTTTATGGTTTCTTCTTAATGGGGTGAAATTCAATCACAGACACTTAAATGCTATGCATTATTATTTGGTCCTGACAATAAATCATTATTGAGTTAGTTTTTGCATTTGAAAATTTAATATTTTTAACTTTCATTTCCAGCTTTCCCCCACGCACACTTCAGAAAGGTGATAACCACAGATGTGCTTCTCTTTCACCTGCACGATAAGATTTGTCTTTCCATTTCTTTGTCTCCTCTTTGGAGCCGACCATCTGTCAGCTACACTGAAGAGTGTTTTATATTTAATGTCAGAGCGAAATCTGGTTAAAAAAAACGTTTCACGTGCATTACACTTGGTCATGGACTCAACACGTTCGCTAGAACAAAAGTGGCTTGATGGGACTGATATGTTTTGTATATCCCATAATGGACCACTTCTTTGTAATGGAAACAGTCTTTGTGGAGCACAAAAAAATAATGATGGCACAAAGGCAATATTTTGAGCTTAAACTAAAGCTCCTCAATATCATCTTGTGTTTCAGGCATTCACAGAAACAGCCCTGTCATGATTCTTATATTAGCCGGTGAGCGTGTGCTCCGTGTATTTGCAGTTGTCTGACATGAGATTAATGACAGAGTTAGATGGCTATTAATGTGCTTGTGTGATATATCAGTCTTCTTTCAGTCCCACGTATCCTGAGGAGAGCCAGAGTAAGCATTTGCATGTGGAGGGTCACTTTATAGGGAGTATAATTAGGTGTTATTGGGATCCAGATGTTGCCCGGCGTGGTCACACCTGGAAGGAGACATTTTAGGCACAGAGATGTGAGATAACATCTGTGTCTGCGGTCTCTCGTGTGTGTGCATGCATGTATGTGTGCGTATGTGCTCTCTGTTTCACGTTTGTGAAATAACATCTGCCGGTGCTATGTTTAGAAAGCTTTGGCGTAATGATGTAACCACACAGTTTTCCTGTCAGTTATGTGAATGTGATTGTGTCAGTAGCTCCATTATAAGTCGTTTTGGGCATGGTATTGTGAAACTTGCTTGCTAACATGGTTAAGGAAATGTGTACACCTAATATTCATTTATTTATTGCAATGTTTTTGAAGTGTTTACAATCGTGTTATCAATAAACCTTAAATTTAAAGGCAGTGTAGCTGATTTGATCCAGAATTTTTTTGTTATGCTGGTTAAAATCTCCTCATATTTTGATAAAAATTTCTAAATGTATTCGTATAAATATATGTCATCTGTGAAAGGCGTCAGAACAAAAAATGCTGAACCAATCATTGAACTCAGACCGAATGCAATAATTGGACACATGTCATTTTGGCTCCTCTTCTGTAAACGTGTTTTGCATACCCATTTACGCAGACATCATTAGCGCTTTCACTTCTGTTGTGTAAACAGAGGGTAAATGGGACAAGAGGCACAAAATGAAAACTTGTTTTTGAAACAGCGACGACGAACGGTGATACTGCTTTTCATGTGTTTGGAGGAGGCGTGGCTTTGGACGGCAATTTGCATGGAGGGTGGGATCGTGATTTCAATGCTAGTTAGCACTTTTCAAAATTAGCTACACTGCCTTGAATTTTAAACGTAATGACTGTTAGCTAGGAAATGTTAGTATGATCACTAACAGCGGACTCATGGAGGTCTGTACTGTACCTCTGTAATTTTTTTATATTAAAAAAATAAAATTTGAAGTTCTCTAACTGAGTAGTAATTTAAAACACTTCACATTGGCTTCCGCGCATAAAATTAAGTTTAGACTGTTTACCGTAAAGAGTAAAATGCAGCATTCGCAGTGTTGCCAAATCCCCTTGTGAAAAATCCTCTTTAGACGTATAGTGTTAAATGTTTTAGCAATTAATGTGACACTTTCAGAAATTTATAAAGTGAGAATGTGCAAGATGCTGTTAGCGATGTCTCTGATTAATTTCTGAATGACATGGTATGAACTTATGGATTTATTTCTTTTTCGTTTAAATGTTAAATAAACATTGGGCATGAAGAAGGCTATGTTATTTCATTCAGTTAAGGAGTTAGCATTTTACAAAGTCATGTTGAAAACATTTCTAAGAGCACTAGATAACGTTTTTGTTTATATAGCCTAATATTGCTTATTAAAACAATTATAAAGAGCACCAATGGTCTGATTCACGATTTTACATTTCCTTTGGTGTGTATTAGTTCATGTTAACGATATGCAAAATGTACAAACCCCAAAGTAAATGATTACGCGAGTTATCATCTCCAACGTTAATCTCTTTTCCTGGACTAAACAAACACACGGATTGTAGGCAACAGTTTACTTGCTGGGATTGGTGATGTAGTAAAGACCGACATTATCATAATTCATCCAGCTTCAGACTCACAGCCTGTAAGTTAACTCCTGTTAGCATTGCATTGTGAGCGAATCTTTCAAACATGGTAAGGGGCGTCACATTTCCGGCTGACGTCAAAGATATTCAGACCAATCGCTATGTAGAGCTTTTCAAATCTGTGTGTTTCAGGAAGAATGTGAAATCTAAAGCTACAAAAATGTACGGTATGTGGAAAATAATGTGTTTTTTAACCGTAAAACATGCAAACACATTATATTTTAACAAATACACAAAATAACGTTGTTTTTAAGCAATGAAATACTGTAGGTGCAATTTAATATAATGCCATAGTAAGCATTGTTGCATGAAAAAAATAAATGATCCACCCTAAGTCGACAGTAAAGTAGTAACACAAACTGTAAAATTAAATATAGTAAAACTACAGTTAAATAAGTATTTTGTAAAATATATGCACTACAAACGAAGAGTTTGGTTCCAAAACCAGATAACTTGTTGTTGTTTCAAAAATTTTGTTTTTTGATTGTGCATTTCAATTGATATCTATTTTGATTTAAACCTTCATAACTAAAACAATACATCTGAGTAGCACAATAAAACACGATAAAAATAATAATAACATAATAATAAACATGTTCTGATAAAAATAAAAAAATTGAGTTATCTCGTTTTAAAACCAAACTCTTAAAATATACTAATAAAAAGTAGTTGAGTATTGAGTAGTACTTCAATACACCTGAAAAATGATACAATAATGGATTTCTAGTGTATTGAAATAAATGGTGTCTCAAAATAGCACAGTTAAGTACACTTACATGTTCTTAAGATTATCTGAAGAGGTACTAAAGAAAATTTTTGGTATAATAACTACAAAATTAGGACTTAAATTTGATTTTAGTGCACTTTTCCCCCCGGGACAGCAATTAACTCTTCACACACCTGGACCCCGCTAATTTTCAACCCCTGGCTAAGGCCATGACTAGACTATATAGTGTGCACTATATGACATTAAAGCGTTTTATCACACTGTACTGCTAGAGGTAGTAGTTATGATGACTGATGACTGCTGAGTGCTTTTTGAACTGAGTTTTGCACAGAGATCGGTCTAATGTATCGGCCTGCGCTGAGATTTCATCAAAATCAGTCAGAGGCTCATATAGAAATGATTAAAGAGGATGACTTGGGTCTATGAGTCTACTGTTTTTAGGATTTGGGACACAGCATGGGTCATGTAAGCACCTAATATATGATTCTTATGTAGCATCTGTGCATGCTCAGACTAAAGAAGTGCATGATTGCTCTTTTTTATAATATAGCTCAGTAGAAATCCAAGTACTTTGAGGCCATGGATGGTCAGGAATACTAAATCTGAAGTAAGAGTAAAATGGGGGTGGAGGATGAAGGGATGGAGAGTTGATGTGTGAAGGGGGGTCAAAGGTCGATTGCTGTCAATAGACATCAATAGTATATAGACTACGGTTTGTGTGTACGTGAGTGTGTTAGAAACACGCAGGCGCTCGATTTGTTGTGATGGGTGTCATATACTGAGACATTGATGTGCTGTCACAGCCAATCAGAGCGCAGCGTGAATGAAAAGATTTTTTATATTAAACATTTATATCTAAGGCTTACACATTTTTAATATTTTTAACATATATGTTAATAATAAGAATATTTTATGTTTTAAAATTAATTGTTTAGATACGTCATACATTAACCAGTCTATTTGCAAAAGAAAAATACACATTATATTTGTCTTTACAAGTTTTAGAAGGAAGGTACAGTAAAGGATAAATTGAACGTCCCTGAATCATCCATCCAAGGATTTATGCACACTATAGAGACCCTACTGATGATGTCACACACATCACAATCAACATGTGAACACCCAAGGCTCCTCAACACCTCCTTACTGTAAATCTCACACGTGTCATTTGTCTGACCCTCGGGACACGTGCAAACATACTGTACTGTCACACGTCCGAGTCTCCAGGGATGCTGTGATGGTATGGGGGAAGATCTTTGAAGCCCGCGGTCGATGAGTTTGAGACACGTGAGGCAAGTTTAAGTGTTTTAGGGACAGCTGTTGGCATCGTGCTTTATGAGGCTCATTTTGAAAAGAGAGAATGTTGGCTCAGCCATTCACGCTAAGATTACACCCATGAATAAATAAAGACGTTAATGGAGAAGCCGATATATATAAAGCATCTGACATTATTGCAAATTCTCTAAACGCTTATTAGCCAATGTGTGCTTGAAGGTTTAGATTCAGCTAGATGGGCACATCATTTTCACTTTTAAATCTACATGATGCAAAACCCAAAGCACTCATCGGACATTTGGATCTATTTTATTTATGCATCTCTGCAGCATTGTTTTTATGTATTGCTATTTAGCTCTGTAAGTCTTTGAAATTTGGTTTTGTAGATGAATACAAATAGTGCACAAAGTGTGCAGAGTTTTAAAGTCCCCCTTGTGGTGAAAATCACATTTTAAAGGGCCAAGATTGCACAAAATCCACTATGTTTGGACATACATGTGTGTTGGTAATTTGTGAACACAACAACCCTACGATGAAAAAAATCCACACTCTTGTCCTATAAACCCCATTAAACCAGAGCAGTCATGCTGTTTTGATTCCTTTTGTTAATGTGATGTCACACTAACAAAGCCCCTCCCACAGCCCCTGACTGACCGGTTAACTTGCCCAAAATATGGTCTGCAAATGTGCAACTCATGTGTACATTGTGAAACCCTCAGCTATGTGTCTTGACAGCCCATTTTCATGAAATGTGAATAAATAGCATAGCACGCAGTGTGAAAAGTTGTGTAATACATACACCAATTTCCAATTTTGCATGTATATGATACACCAGTCCTTCCCGTTCACTTAATACGGCACATCTTTTTTGTCGTTTTATGTATTGGTTTCTTTTACTTTTGTCGGTTGGGTTTGGGGTTAGAACAACTTTTTGTTACATAAAATCACATCTTAACCCAAACCCCAATTCTAATCCCAACTCCAAGCAGACATGGTTTAAAAAACATTAAGAAACCTATATATTTAATGACATCCTAAAGGGAATCCAAAATCTAACCCCAAACCCAAGCGACAATGGTTTAAAAAACAGAAAAACAAAAAATAGAGAAAATGACACAAAAAGATGTGCCGTATTAAGTGAACGGGAAGTACTGGCGTATCACATGCATGCAAAATTGGAATTTGCCGTGTGTATTGTACGACTTTTTAACTTCGTGCTACTTATACGCATTTCATGAGAATGGTTTGGTCTGGAACTGCCGAATGCAGCATCTATGTACATGTATGTCTATGGTCTTAGCTGGTGTGATTGAGTAGAGGCGGGTATTCATTTGCATATTCATAGATCCACGTATGAGAGTATTTCATTATAGAGATAGATTCAAGCAAAATGTTCACAGGAAAATACTTCTCCATATGCTTTTTTTCATTTGAGTTTTAAAATGATTGACTTCAATTTGTCTTGCTCTTATCTCCCTTGTGCATGTACAGTATTCCCCCGTGATTCACATTTTGATTGTGCCAAAAATCAGTACAGATAAACTCACCGGCCTTATACAGTATATACAACATTTGAGGCTTGTGATGATTTGAACTTCGATTTTAATGTGAGAGAAGTCGCGACGCAAACAAAACAAGATGCCGTGCCATTTCTTTGTCCAAAGGAATTGAAGTTGTTATCTGCTCTGGCATTGTTGCTTTTCATGGCCCACCGTTTTATTTTCCAGCACTTTATTAGAAAAGATTTTTCAACATGTGGGAGGAAGATTATGATGTTTGTTCACTCTCATACACAAAACCCTGATTGTCGCACGGCCATTTGGCAAGATAAAGACGTCTGCCATTCAGAGATTGACAATGAAGAAGTCGAACAGAGATGTGGAGAGAGAAAGAGAGGAATATAAAAGCGGAGAATAGGGTAATAATTCACCTCACAGTCCGCAGTACCTGGACCCCTCATAAAACTGCTGCTCTGAATCTATATGCACATCATTTCAGCCAGGTGTCCTGACACACATTGGCGTTGATATCAATCATCAATCCCACAATGCATCTTACTAACCGAGACAGGCGTAAAGGCCCAGACGTGGAGGAAGGCATTGTGGGAGGTTTACCGCCGCCTACCTCTAATTCAATTAAAGTGAAATGGCATAAAGATCTGACTGCTCTCCGTTATTGAACTGTACTTTAACCAAATACAGACGTCAAGCCTCAAGACAGAAGACATTTCACACAATTCTTTGCATATTCGCGATTTCTCTTCTGCCACATTCATACTGTGTATAGTGTATAACAGTTTATGTCCTCCAATTTAAGTGATTTTGTGCATAAAACTAGCAAAAAATTCTGCCAATGGGGTAAGCAAAATTTTCTTGAATTTTTCTTGAATTTAGTGTTTAAGAAAAAAAAAATTTTGCTTGTTTTATGCACAAAATCACTTAAATTTTATATTTTTGGTCTAAAAACTAAACTTGTTTTCTTGGGTGGTTTTGCTCATCAAGAAAAATAATCTTAATTTAAGATTTTTTAGATATTTTTACTGAAATCTACGGACCCCCTAAGGGGACATGGAGCAAAAATTCAAAAAAGTTTAGTTGCATGTGCTCACGTGAACCTTTTATGTGCTCACGCAAAACCTTCATTTGCAGAATTTTTTTTAAAGTTAAGTTTCGCGTGCTCACGTGAAGCTATTGCGTGCTCACGTGAAACTATTGCGTGCTCACGTGAAACTATTGCGTGCTCACGTGAAACTATTGCGTGCTCACGTGAAACTATTGCGTGCTCACGTGAAACTATTGCGTGCTCACGTGAAACTATTGCACGCCCACGTGAAAGCGAAAGTTTCACCTGCGCGCGTGATTGTTTCACTTGTGGACCCAGAAGTTTCAAGTGAGCACGCAAAACTGAAATTTCTCTACATGAAGGTTTTGCGTGAGCACATGAAAGTTTCACGTGAGCACATGAAACTAAACTAAAGATTTTTTTACTCCAATGTCACCTTAGGGGCTCGGTAGAAAACACAACAAAAATACTAAGAATTTTTTTTCTTGAAAATCATTTTCTGCAGTGTATATAAAGTGATATGTAGTTTAAGAAAAACATATTTTTAGATTTTTTTCTTACCCCATTGGGAGATATTTTTGCTTGTTTTTAGCACAAATTCTCTTACATTTGACATTTTTTGTCTAAAAACTAAACTTATTTTCTCAGGTCATTTTGCTCATCAAGAAAATGCATCTTTATTCAAGAATGAGATTCAATGCAGTGTGAATTAACCACAAATCAAACAATCACGGACAAATCCTGGATGCATTTTCTGTGTATTTTCCTGTGAAAAAGCCTAAAGAAACTTTGACTGAAAGATTCCTTGGGTAAAAAACAAGTTCAGTCCAGAAATGTGGTTTTGAAAATCAAAAGAAGCTAGAACAGCTCTTATAATATTTAGTTTGACTGCCTACGGTTTAAAATCAATATTTTCTGAAGGTCTCTTTTTTTGGACTCTACCCTTGGAATGATCCTTCCTCATTACTGGCTGTGAAATTAAGCCAAATACTTTGAAACGAATCGGCAAAGGCTCTGAGTGAGAAAGTAATCATATCACGACATTAGCAGTCCCTCTGTTGCTGTTTGGCTTCTGGAAGTAGACATCACACGCAGCGAGGAATGAAAGCGATCGATGCTCTTTCTGCAAACAGACGCTGTTATAACTCATCCTGAGCCGGCCTGAATAAAGTTTCCCTTTGTTGTTGTGCTATTGCGTCCTTCCAAATCTCGCACAGGATAGAAACTAATCGTTTCCTGGAAACATTTGATAGCGGTGTGCGTGCCGGATTTGTTCAGGGAAAGCCGAGGGCTCGAGTTTAAACAGCAGATGAGAGCGGTCAGGTTCGGGTTTCAAATCCCTTTATTATGCGACACCTTCTGAGATTCAATTTGTTTCTTTTTTGCTTGCGCTCACCGTCCACCCTTCAATATTTTTCTTGCATTCCATCTCCTCAAATCCAGTTTCCGTTTCCAAATTCATTTTTCCTCAATTTGCTGTGAGCACATGCACGTCTGGACTGACAGGCCCTTCTGGTACCTCGGCCCCCGGGGTTGCCTAGGGTCTCTTTACAAGCATAGGTGCCCTGACTGCTGGACCCAGAAATCCCCCTGAGGTCTGGAACCCAGACAGACTGAATTTAAAAGCCTTCAGTAATGATCACAACAGCGCTGCTCTTTTGGACCACAGGGAGTTTTAAGGCATAGAGGAACGCATAGAGAAAACTGATGACTAAGGGAAGGATTTGTTCCCCCGTGGCGTTTTTATTCTGCTATACAGTTAGTCAACAAGGTGGAGGCTAGTGCAATAAAAAGTGATGAGACTTCAAACAATAAACTGAAATCATGAATCTTAGAAGGCCTCATACAGATTGAACTCCACAAAGCCTTTAGTTGTTAATATTTGCATCAGCCAGGTCTGACAGGTCGCCCATTCACTGACTACAGTATAATGAGATAACCTATCAGCATAACTCCATAAACTTTTTTGGAAGTTACATCAGTGAAATAATCTTGTTTTATATACACACACTAATAAATGCTGGGATGTTTTTAACCCACAGTTGGGTCAAGATTGGACAGAACCCAATGACCAAACTCCTAAGTCGTTTTAACCCAACTGCTGGGTTATTGTTACTCAACCATGAGTTGAAACAACCCAGCAGTTGTGTTCTGTCTAATACCAACCCAACCTTGTGTTAAAACAACCCAGCACTCTTTAGAGTATTTGACCCAACCATGAATTGAAACAGCTCGGCATAGGTTCATTTAAACCCAACAGTTTGTCCATGTCTACCCAACTGTGGGTTAAAACCACCTACCGGTAGCAGTTTCTGATTGTGTGCAATGCTGGGGTTGATTTTAACCCATGGTTGAGTCAAACAGGGACAAACTCAAGCATTGGGTTATTTATTAACCCATGCTGGTTTGTTGCACCCCAAATGCTGGGTTGTTTCAACTCATGGTTGGGTGAATTATGAAAATTTTCTAGGTTAATTTAACCCAGCGATTGTTTTTTATCATACATGGGTTGAAAATAACCAAGCATTTTTTAGGCTAAATGCTGCAAAATAACCCATACTTTGTGCTAGGTTTTTTCAACCCAGCGTTGGGTCAAAAGGGATGAACCCAGCTGTCGGGTTAAATAAATCCAAAATGACCCAACAATGAGTTTAAACAGTGGTTCTGAAACTGGAGGCCGAGATGTTTATTTTAAGTTGATACACCCAAAAAGACAATTTTGCCTTGTTAAACAAACAAGTAACTTTAAGTTAAATCTACTTAAGATTGCTTAACACGCTATTTACATATTTTGTTCACTCAAAACATAAAATGTTTCATTCCAACAATTTATTTTTGTTTTCTTGTTAGATTAACAAACACGTATTATTATTATTATTATTATAAACAAATAATGATGAGAGTAATCAAATCTCATGATGAGCTCGTAACTTCACCACAAAAACAATAAGCAACAATTTTAACAACTGCAGTAGTAGAAATAAAGACAACAAACAGCAGAACAGATTTAAATGAGCTAAAATAAATTAATTCAATTTAAAAACTAAGAGAAATCATGCAATTTGTGCATTAAACTAAAACACTTGAGTAATGGAGGATTTTTCCGAGTTTAGGTTAAGTGTACTTAATTTATGTTAAAACATAATGAGGGTTAATAGTGAACCCAGCATTGGTTTAATTACAACCCAATGGTCCCCAACGCTGGGTTGAAAATAATCCATCATTTTTAAGTATGTTTATTACAATAAATGTTTTTTTTTACTTTTGGACTCTTTATGGTCATGGAAATATTAATAGAAAATCACCTACTCACATTTACACTGCAGCGTGTCATGTGACTGTCGCCACGGTAGCACAATATGCTGCAGTTACTCATGGCAACCGGCTGACGGTAATGAGCAATGGATTGACGAGCGTGAAATGGGACCAAAAAAATATAATAGGAGAGAAAAAGAGAAAACAGTGAGCGGGAGATGCAGCTGATGAGAGACACTGTTGCATGTATCTGGGCTGGATGGAGCTTCTTCTGGTTATTTAATCAAATTAAATGAAATAAGATCACATACATGACAGAGTCAGAGAGAAACCGTGATACTAATAAGGGAAAAGCCTTTATTTCCTGATGCTGATGTTGTGTTTTCTCACCGCGGTTAAGCTGGTAATGGTAAGAGCTTGAGAATGATGATGGGGAATGACATACTCCACACGTTATTATGCAGACAGTAAGAGATAAGGGCCCAGACTGAGCCTGGCTGTTGTCAATGCAATTATCCTCTCTGCAAGCACACAAACACACACATACTGTATATTTCTGTCCAGGATGCATCACTGTCGATCACTTTAGGGCCCTTGAGGAACAGACAGTGACCCCTGACAAAGCACAAGAGTCTTTTCTTCAAGCATCTTACACAAAAGTGTGTCTGGTACATTTATTCACTGTATATTATTTTATGCATATATATTAATCATCTCCAACTGACTAATAGTGTAAAATGCATGATGGTTATACACAGTAATGATATTAGTTCATGGGGACTGAAAAAGGCTCTGGTTTGGTTTAAAGTGCACAGGTGTTAGGGGGCGTGCACACCAAAGCATTTACGCCTGCGGCCGGCGCATGTTTTCAATTGTTTCCAATGGAAGCTCGGCGTTTTTCAAATAAACCAGAAGCTAGCGGTTTTCTTCCGCGCTGAAAACCGTCCCTCAGGTTTTTTCCGCGCTCAGCGCTGAGAGTTGAAAAATGTTCAACTTTGGATGAAAATCTCCGCTCATCAATGTCAGTTCTCACGCGGCCGTCCAATGACAGTGGAGAAGGGGCGGGACAAGTATCACAGCAACCAACCGTCTAAGAGTA
Source organism: Paramisgurnus dabryanus (assembly GCF_030506205.2). Lineage (NCBI taxonomy): Eukaryota > Metazoa > Chordata > Actinopteri > Cypriniformes > Cobitidae > Paramisgurnus > Paramisgurnus dabryanus. The sequence goes on from NC_133337.1 coordinate 26,806,540, forward strand.
GACATATCAGAGCTACCAAAGCGCTTGCCGCAACGATGGGGATGCTAGCTGATGAGAATGTGGCTATTTCCTCTCACGCCTGTTTAACCTACGCTGGGTTTTGGGTGGGTTTCTCCTATCCCCATACAAAACAACTTCTTTGTCTTTGACTGCTCTTACAAGAACATCGGTCTCCTCGGCTGTGAACCGCTCCTGGCGTGCGCCTGGTAAATCCGTCATAATAATAGCAACCCGCCATGGAACTTGCGCCCTTGCGTTTAAAGGGAATGTTGGATAGCGTTCTGATTGGTTTATTTGACGTTACGCCCAAACCACACCAATGAATAAAGAACCTACTTCAGACCAACCCCTTATTGATTTGCGCCCGGCGCAAGAGTTATTTCTCACGCCGGGAAAATAGCAACAGCGCCCAAGATCCGCCCACAAACTCACTTGCGCGTTGCGCTTCGCACTTGCGTTTCAGATCGTTAAAATAGGGCCCCAAAGCTTTTACACCCGCGGCCGGGCGCATGTTTTCAATTGTTTCCATTGAAAGCTCTGCGTTTTTTAGCCAGCAGCTAGTGGTTTTCTTCCGCTCTAAAAACCGGCGCTCGGCGGTTTTTCAGCGCTCTGCGATGAGCACCGATAGTTGAAAAATATTCAACTTTGGGTGAAAAGCTCTGCTCGTCAATGTCAGTTCTCACATGGCTGTCCAATTACATTGGAGGAGGGGTGGGGCATTACCACAGCAACCAACCGGCTCACAGCTAAAGGATCACAGCTACCAAAGTGCTCAGCTGAAAAAACAGCTGGCATTTGCCGTTGTTCAGGCGTATTCAGCCGCGTTTTAAAGTTTTGGTGTGCATCAACCCCTTAGAGGCACATACACACACCTGCCTTTACAGTAGTCATGTCTAATTCTCCACTCCTTGTGCCAGCTATGACAAAGATAGGGATTCCCCACCAGCACCAGGTACAGGCCATATGTTACACGAGGACAGCAGCATATGTAATTCTCTGTTTTAAAGAAATGCATCCAAAATCTGATGCATACACCTGTGCCTCCAAACTATACCTGCCATGTCTGTATGAAGACTCTCCTATGGGTACATCAAGTTGGAAATGCATTAAACTTACACGAGTCTGGGAAATACAGTTCACATTCAGTTATTAGAATACAATAGTCTGGATATTTGACAAACAAAGTAGTTTGTATAATGAGAATTTGATCAGTTTTGATAAAATAACAACATTGTTTATTCCAGGACTAATTTTCATATTAACTAATGAATGGTAATATTTTGCTTGATAATAATGATTTAAATAATTGACATCTGCTAAAGAGGCTTTTCTAAGCAGACCATACAGACTTCATTTTCCTTTCTTTGTTTGATAAGTGCTACACCAACTGTTATTTACCCAGAAAGTAGTGAAAAGCTCTTAATCCATAATGAAAGTGCACCAGGCAGCAAAACGAGAAATAAAAAGTCAAAATGACTGGAGAGGAGCATTGTGGGAACATAATATACCGCAATCACAGACGTCTCTGTCTGGACTCCATTACATTTCTCAAAAGACTTTCAACTTAGTCTTTTATATCATTATTTTACTGAGATTGAGTGACGCAGACATCTTTGATGCAGACACAGAAAGCACATGATTGTTTGATAGGAAATATTGATATATTATTGTCAAGCTTGTAGGATGCTAGATGTAAGAAGTTTGCAAGTGAAATGTTATTTTTAAGTTTTTCTAACTTGATTTTCTTTATTAAATAGTTTCCAAATGCTTTGTGTTTTCTTGAGTATGTAGTGTAATTTAAAGGTCTAGAAATAGTTTATGTTCCTCATTGAAACGTGACCCTGTCATCAGGTGTGTGTGTGTTTTTGTGTGTCTGTAGACAGATGGTCTTGTGACCGCGGATGCCGGAAGTATCAGCAGGTGGGGAGAGCTCTTCCCTCGTGTCCCGCCTCTGCCCACCTCACCTTGGGCCAATCGTGTAAGCCTGCCAGGTCATGACAGGTGATGTCACTGAGAAACAACGGCCAACAGATTATGACTCAGCTATTCCTCAAAAAAATTAAATTGAGATCCAGTATCTGTCTTACCTCATACGCTACCATTCAAAAGTTTTTGACACATTTGACTGCATTTGACTTCTCAGTCTCACAAGTCATTTGAACCAAATGCGATTTTAATTGATGAGGAATGCATAAAAAACATCTTCAGATGTACAGTAGCCCATGAAGTTTTGAGCATGTCCAGAGGGATCTGCATAACTGTAAATACAGTAGATAATTGGTTAGTTTGGTTAGTGATGCATTGATAAATCAACCAATGATGCTTGCTATGCTTTTCAATGAATTACGGTGAAATGCAGCTACATCCAAAAGCCAGAGGGCGCTCTCGTGCAGAACCTCGATATGGGCCACAGAAGAAGAATCAGGAAATGGCTTAAGCATATTTTTATATTGCTTTTTTCATACCTTTTCAGGAATTTTCATAATAATAAAGAATATGTAAAATGATTATGTTTGATGAGTGTTGCTTTATCAAATGCATGTTATAAACGACTCAAACTAACAGTGATGTCAGATTAATTAGGACCTCCTACTGATCAAAGAGCCCTAGTAAATAAATAAGCTGTGCATTATATCGGCTGTGCATTTTTGGCAACGTATTATTATTGTATATTGGCATTTATCTCCACATCCCTATATAGTATGTAACAAATATGTTTCAAAAACATCTTCAGATGTAGCCTACGGTGTCCTTGAGGTGCAAAAATGAATTGCAAAGGTAAATTACTTATTTACAAGATTTAAAACAAAGTTTTTTTTAACAAATGTACACGTTTTTTAACAAATTTACAATGACTGAATAAATGTACAAGGTTTTTTTTAACAAATTTACAATGAGTAAAGAAATTTATACGTTTTTTTTAACAAATGTACAATGAGTGAATAAATGTACAAGTTTTTTAACAAATTTACAAGTGAACAAATTTACAAGTTTTTTAACAAATTTACAATGAGAGAATAAATGTACAAGTTTTTTTAACAAATTTACAATGAGTGAACAAATTTACAAGTTTTTTTTAACAAATTTACAAGTTTTTTAACAAATTTACAATGAGCGAACAAATGTACAAGTTTTTTAACAAATTTTCAATGAGTGAACAAATTTACAAGTTTTTAAACAAATTTACAATGTGCAAACAAAATTACAAGTTTTAAAACAAATTTAAGTTTTTTTACGGAAAGGGTAGGTACAATACGCTGACGTCACGCATCCGAGCCTCCGGTCGGAAGAAACCCGGAAGTATTGCCGTTGCAGTTGGCTTTCTTATGAATTTGTACAAAGTTAATTGTGCCAAAACATCCAACTTTCAAAAAAAAAAACAATAAACGAAAATCTACCCCTAACCCCACCCCTAATGAGGGAAAAGTAAAAATTGTACAAAAATGTACGAATGTGGTTGTACGAATGAATATGTATTAGCCACTAGGGATGCAAAATGATTAATCGCGATGAATCTATAGCAGAATAAAAGTTTTTGTTTTCATCATATATGTGTGTGAACTGTGTGTAATAATTATGTATATATAAATATGCACACATGCACAAAAAAAAAAAATATATATATATATATATATATAAGCCTTTGTTTTTATATATAATATAAATTAAAAACATAAATATACAAATATATATTCTCATGTAAACATTTTATGCATGTGTG